>NC_068914.1:132183214-132486291 GCF_023091745.1 Budorcas taxicolor | reverse complement strand
TAGTGGTAGAATGACTTCCTGCTCTGAAGAAAGACTTAAGTATCCAGACTGAGGTCTCCTTGTTTACACTGTGTCTTCACACTCTCTTTCACCTTAATGAAATGGGGTCTTTGATTATGATGTTTTTTCCTGAAATGCTCTTTTTTCCATGTAACTGCTTCTCAGCCTTCAAATCTAAGTTCAGTCATTATTCCTTCAATGTCTCTGACTTCATTTGTTAAAAAAAAAACTTCCAATATATTTGTAGCAGTATCACATTTATCAAAATAGTAATTTTATACTCATTATGGTTATTTGATAACTGTCTGTGTACCCCACTAGTCACACGCTCTAGGAGGGTAGAAACTGAACTCATTTTACCTATTTATTTTATTTCTTCTATCTAGTTGAAAGTGAAAGTAGCTCAGTTCAGTTCAGATCAGTTCAGTGGCTCAGTCGTGTCCGACTCTTTGCAACCCCATGAATCCCAGCACGCCAGGCTTCCCTCTCCATCACCAAATCCCGGAGTTCACTCAAACTCACATCCATCGAATCGGTGATGCCATCCAGCCATCTCATCCTCTGTCGTCCCCTTCTCCTCCTGCCCCCAATCCCCCCCAGCATCAGAGTCTTTTCCAATGAGTCAACTCTTCATATGAGGTGGCCAAAGTACTGGAGTTTCAGCTTTAGCATCAGTCCTTCCAAAGAACACCCAGGGCTGATCTCCTTCAGAATGGACTGATTGGATCTCCTTGCAGACCAAGGGACTCTTAAGAGTCTTCTCCAACACCACAGTTCAAAAGCATCAATTCTTTGGCACTCAGCTTTCTTCAGTCCAACTCTCACATCTATACATGACCACAGGAAAAACCATAACCTTGACTAGACAGACATTTTGTTGGCAAAGTAATGTCTCTACTCAGTCATGTCCAATTCTTTGTGACCCCACATAGAGGCGGGTTGCCATTTCCTTCTGCAAGGGATCTTCACCACCCAGGGATCGAACCCAGGTCTCCTGTATTGCAGACAGACTCTTTATCATCTGAGCCACTAGGGAAGCCCCCAATATCTAGTTGGTGTCTGACAAATAGGTGCTTTATCAACTATTCTTGAAAGAATGAATGAGTGAATGAACTCCAAAAGTGCCAGTCACATTAAATATGAATGTTATAAATAAGAACTAAAAACAACATGCAAAAATATCTGCATTAAGTCATTGAGTAACTAATGAAGGTTTCTGATATTTTGAAGATTTTCTTTAATATTTTTAAACGAAAAGATAAAATTCTAAATGTCAAAAAAGTATTTTTTGACTGCCATCTGATGCTAAGCACAAGAGATTTAAAACATTTATGAAACAGAATCTTGGCCCTTTGGAAGCCCACAAATGAGGTGGAGAATAGGCACACAAATGTATTATAATATATTCTCTTGTGGTCAAGTGGTTAAGACTTCAACTTCCAAACTAGAGGGTGGGAGGTGTGAGTTCAATCCCTGATTGGGGAGCTAAGATCCCACATGACTTCTGGCTAAAAAAAAAAAAAAAAAAAACACAAAGCAGAAGCAGTATTCTAGCAAATGTATTGAAGACTTAAAAATACAAATGTATGATAATATGCAATGTAATAAGTATTAGAATAAAGATGTTCACGTGTCTCATTCATAGGGACCATGCTAGTCTTGTCTCAATTTCAATATTCATCTTTGTGGAGACTGTACCCCCTGAAAAAAGTATTGAGAATTAATCACAACAAATTTGGCAGTGATCATTGTCACTTTCCTCTTGTGAACCTTCGCTAAGGTACACTTGCGCACTGTGCTAAGTCGCTTCAGTCGTGTCTGACTCTGCAACCCTATGGAATGAAGACCACCAGGCTCCCCTGTCTATGGGATTCTCTAGGCAAGAATACTGGAGTGGATTACCATACCCTCCTCCAGGGGATCTTCCCGACCCAAGGGTCGAACCCATGTCTCTTCATTGGCAGGCAGGTTCCTTACCATTAGCACCACCTGGGAAACCCTAAATAGGCTTGCTCACCACATGGAAACAAAGAACCAACCTGATGAGATGATTAGATAAACAGTGTGGTTTCAGCAACACCAACTCTAAACCTGTAGTCTATAAGACTACAAGCTTTTGTAAAGGGAATGTCCTCAGAAGTAGATGAAAAGTGGTGTCAACTAAACATTGGCACTTGCCATCTGTCTCTACAAGGATTAAATCGTACGCTGCTGCAGCTGCTTTCAACACCCTCTAAGAGGAGTTCATGGTGGAGAGCAGAAATGAGGCACTCTGTGCTCTGGGAAAAATGGCATAATAGAGCTTCAGATAGTCAGATATTTTCAGGAGCCAATTTTATGAACCCAGTTCTTGTATCTGTACCTCTTCTTACCTAGAAAAGTTCTAAAATCCTTCATGGTGATGCCTACTCCTCATGACTAGCAGAAATCTTCTGCAAAAATTATGAGCTTGATTGCATGTATTCCCCCTTCACCAAAACCACATGCATATTGACCTTGCCCTCTGCCTCCTAGAAGTAGTTTCTCAGAGCTATTCGAAATCTGTCTCCTGGGTGATAGTCCTCATTTTACCCCAAATAAAACTTAACTTACAGCTCTCACATTGTGCATTTTTAAGTCAACAATAAAATTTTAAAATTATCACTAAACCCCCCTTCCCCCGCCCCAGATACACCTCTGAGTCTCAACCAGTCTCCACTGTTAAACTTGAGGCTGTTTCAACTTGTATCCTTAGAACATTATCCCTTTGAATTAAGACTTCATCTCTAGTTCAGTTGGAAGAGATCGTATATTTATCCAGAGGGAGGTTCCAATCACAGTGGGCATGAAATTTAAGTCATTTTTAAGCAATATATTTTTGAAAGGAGTGGAAGTAGATAACATGAAGATATTCAGAAAGCAAGAGCAAAAGTAACAGAAAAGTGAGATCATAAGCACTAAACAACTTTTGTCTATTCACCGTTATGTTTAAGACTGATCCTCCCATAATGATTCTATCCATTTAAACCCTCCGTAAAAATGTCCTTTTGAGTCACATTCACTTTTTTTAAGTTATTTTTTAAATAATTCTATTAATTTGACTAAACTGTTTTATATCCGGGTTTGGGGTTGATGATTGTCTTGTCTATTCTGTGTTTTTTATTACTTTTTTATGTCTTATAATTCTTTGTTGAAGGCTATAAATGTAGTAGCCGACAGTTGACATGGAGGTAAGTATTTTTCAAACTTGGAGATGAGCACATCTTTCCTTCTACTAGACCTTCAGTGTGGGCTCTGTATCAAGAGTGAGGCTGGGTTTGAGGTGTGTTGTTGCACTGCTTACCCTCAGAAACTTCCCAGGTGGCTCAGTGGTAAAGAATCCACCTGCCAATGCAGGAGACACAGGTTCGATCCCTGGAAGATTTCCCTGGAGTAGGAAAGGGCAACCCACTCCAGTATTCTTGCCTGGAAAACTTCATAGACAGAGGAGACTGGCAGGCTAGAGTGCATGGAGTCGCAAAAGAGTCGGACTCCACAGAGTGAGTGAGCATGCGTGCACACACGCGTGGTTACCCTCAGTGCACCAAGAGCTTCAAATTCCTCTGGGAAAACTTTATTTAGGATCTATTACCTTTGAGGATTTGCCATGCTACCCATGAAAAATCTGCCTCTTGCCACTCACCCAAATATATCCCACTCTTCTTTTTACTGGATCCTTGTTACCATGGGTGTGATCTCGGGTGGCCTCAGTCTGCAGTAGCTTGAAGCAAGGTTTTGGTTCTCAGCCTGAGACTGAGGTCAGGCCAAGTCAGTGAGAGCACTGAATCCCAACCACTAGAACATCAGGGACCAGTGACCAGAGAGAAGGCTCTGGCCCATCAACTGCATAGAAATGAATTTCCGCATAGAGATGGAAAGAAGTAAAACAAGTTAAGTGTTTGTTTATTAGGAGGAAAAAGAGTCCATGCGGATAGCAGGCACATAGGCAGGCTCAGAGAGAGTCAAGCCCTCATGGTAGTTTGAGTCCCTTTTATGGGGTATTTCTCCTGGTTTTTTCTTCAGCAAATCATCTTGCTTTGCTTGGTTCTGAATCTGTATTTGGTTGATCTCAGGGTCCATAGAGTCAAAGCTATGGCTTTTCCAGCAGTCATGTATGAAAGTGAGAGTTGGACTATAAAGAAAGCTGAGCACCAAAGAAATGATGTTTTGAACTGTGGTGCTAGAGAAGACTTTTGAGAGTCCCTTGGATACCAAGGAGATCAAACTAGTCAATCCTAAAGGCAGTCAACAGCAATAGGATCCTCCCATGTGTGCGTGCGCATCTCTTAGCCAAGATGAATTCTAGCGGAGAGGCCTATGAGTAGGCTGATATCTCTATGAGGTGATGCCCCCTCTCCTTTGACTTCCAAGGAGCCTTTCTGTATGTTTGTAGTCAGGAAGGTCTCCTTGACTTTGAGAATGAGGAATATGAGGTCTTTGATCTCTTATCTGACCAGAACTCAGCTCCTCTCTCACTCCTGCTATTTTGGAGTATCTATCCACAGGGCACAAATTCCACCTTCTTAGCCTGGAGCTTATCTCTTGTCTCATGTGGATATGGCTGTGGAGACAGGAAGGCTTGGTGAACCAGGATCTTGGGGGTGACCTGTCCTTCCCTGGATAGTGGAACTTTTCTTCCTGCTGCCCTTCCCAGCCACAGGAGTTTTCATCAGCACCACAAGCTACAGTTTTTGTTGCCCGTCCTCATGGAAGAGAAAAGTTTCTCTTCCTTAGACGTTGTTGTGTTCAGTTGCTCAGTTGTGTCTGACTCTTTGTGACCCCATGGACTGCAGCACACCAGACTTCTTTGTTCTTCACCATCTCCCAGAGTTTGAGCAAATTCATGTCCATTGAGTCAGTGATGCCATCCAACCATCTTATCCTCTATCATCCCCTTCTCCTCCTGCCTGCAATCTTTCCCAGTATCAGGGTCTTTTCCAATGACTCAGCTCTTCACATCAGGTGGCCAAAATATTGAAGCTTCAGCATCAGTCCTTCCAATGAATATTCAGGGTTGATTTATTTTAGCATTGATTGGTTTGATCTCCTTGCTGCCCAAGGGACTCAGCAGGAAACCTTTATTAAAATTAAATTTCCCATTTAACTCTAATGTTTACATTGGGATTTTTTTTTAAAGTCATAATCCTCTTAAAGTATAGCACATGGAATTTGTTATGACTTTTTTTGATTCCTATTCTAAATAAATATTCACTTTTAACTTTATTTTGTATTCATCATCTTGAATTTAGTCAAAATATTTATTTATTTATTTGGCTGCACCAGGTCTTAACTGCAGGATCTAGTTTCCTGACCAGGGATAAATCCTGAGCCCCTTGCATCGATAGCATGGAGTCTTAGCCACTGGGTCACAGGGAAGTCCCCATTTTGAATTTTTTTATAGGCCTTTCTCTCAAATTTGGTAAGCTTAAAAATCCATAAAACTCAGCCCTGCCTCTGCTAGTGGCCAGGCTCTTTCTGCCTCCCTGCCACACCGTGTGTCATCATCTTTCATCCTAGTGCTTCCTGTCACTCCTTGAGTCTAGCATCCTCACTTCCCAAAGGAAGAAGGAAAAAGGGCAAAACGTCTTCCCGGGAAGCTTCGCCTTCTTATTTTGGAAAGAAATCCCTTCCCATCTATGCCTCTGCCAGTATCTCATTGATCAAAGCTTGGAGTCTCTGTAACTGTAGCCAGCAGCAAAAGAGATGTTCTTAACATTTGTTTCTACCCTTCTGTAAATCAAAAAACAGTGTTAATCTTCTTTTATCAACCCAAAGTCATCATTACCCTCAAGACTGCATGAGAAGCTTTTGAAAAAAAAAAAAAAAAACCTCTGATTACTTTGTGATTCATCTCATGTCCATAGGGTTTGAAATTACTTTGTGCTGTTTGTCATTCTGTCATTGTTTTCTGAGTATATGTATTCACCTGATAAAATGGCACCAACTTGAATTTTACAGCCTACAACTTAGTTTATTACCATGTCCTCACATACATGCACCAACATGCATATCCTCTAGAACCAAGTATAGAAAATAAATTGTTCAATAAACAGCCACTGGAGAACCTTTGAAGCTCTCACAATTGGAGGACTCAGTTTCCTCCCTTTCTGTAAAATGCCTTACTTCCTTTCATATTGCTTTTGCTGATGTGTTCTCTGTGAAACATTACATTTTCATTGTATTTTACATGCACAGGGAAAGTGAAGTTGCTCAGTCATGTCCGACTCTTTGTGACCCCATGGACAGTAGCCTGCACCAGGCTCCTCCGTCCATGGGATTTTCTAGGCAAGAGTACTGGAGCGGGTTGCCATTTCCTTCTCCAGGGAATCCTTCCTGACCCAGGGATCAAACCCAGGTCTCCTGCATTGTAGACAGACACTTTACCATCTGAGCCACCAGGGAAGTGGATCGCACGGAAAAGAAATCAGAATATAAAAGAGACGAAAATGCTTGTAGACTTTTGGATCACAGCTATTCTGACTGGCATGAAATGGTACCTCACTGTGGTTTTGATTTGCATTTCTCTGATAATGAGCGATGTTGAGCATCTTTTCATGTGTTTGTTAGCCATCTGTATGTCTTCTTTGGAGAAATGTCTATTTAGTTCTTTGGCCCATTTTTTGATTGGGTCGTTTATTTTTCTGGAATTGAGCTGCAGGAGTTGCTTGTATATTTTCGAGATTAGTTGTTTGTCAGTTGCTTTATTTGCTATTATTTTCTCCCATTCCAAAGGCTGTCTTTTCACCTTGCTTATAGTTTCCTTTGTTGTGCAGAAGCTTTTAATTTTAATTAGGTCCCATTTGTTTATTTTTGCTTTTATTTCCAGTATTCTGGGAGGTGGGTCATAGAGGATCCTGCTGTGATTTATGTCGGAGGGTGTTTTACCTATGTTCTACAAGCAATAAATGCTGGAGAGGGTGTGGAGAAAAGGGAACCCTCTTATACTGTTGGTGGGAATGCAAACTAGTACAGCCACTATGGAGAACAGTGTGGAGACTCCTTAAAAAAATGGAAATAGAACTGCCTTATGACCCAGGAATCCCACTGCTAGGCACGCACACCGAGGAAACCAGAACTGAAAGAGACGCGTGTACCCCAGTGTTCATCGCAGCACTGTTTATAATAGCCAGGACCTGGAAGCAACCTAGATGTCCATCAGCAGATGTATGGATAAGAAAGCTGTGGTACATATACACAATGGAGTATTACTCAGCCATTAAAAAGAATACATTTGAATCAGTTCTAATGAGGTGGATGAAACTGGAGCTGAATATATAGAGTGAAGCAAGCCAGAAAGAAAAACACCAATACAGTATACTAACACATATATATGGAATTTAGAAAGATGATAACAATAACCCTGTATGCGAGTCAGCAAAAGAGACACAGACGTATAGAACAGTATTTTGGACTCTGTGGGAGAGGGAGAGGGTGGGATGATTTGGGAGAATGGCATTGAAACATGTATACTATCATGTAAGAAACAAATCACCAGTCTAGGTTTGATGCAGGATACAGGATGCTTGGGGCTGGTGCACTGGGATGACCCAGAGGGATGGTATGGGGAGAGAGGTGGGAGGGGGGTTCAGGATTGGGAACACGTGTACACCCATGGCAGATTCATGTTGATGTATGGCAAAACCAATACAATATTGTAAAGTAAAATAATAATAATAATAAATAATAAATTTTTTTAAAAAAAGAAGAAAAAAATAAATTAAATTAAAAAGAGAGACGAAAATGCATTGCTGTTTGCATCTCTTCCTGGGTCTGATGCAGCAGAGGCAACCACTTCTCTGTGGTTCTGATAAGATGTGTTTGCCAATTTTATCTGAATTTATCATGATTAAAACACATTTAACTCTGTGCTATAAAATATGAAAAATTCCTCTCCTTCCCTTTATGCTTTTCCCCGATTTTCATGGTTTTTCTAAGTACTTATTTGTAAAGTTCCTATAAATATTAGTTATATTTACAATTATAAATAATATATTAAATCATTTCTTATTCCAAGAACTTAGGCTCCTCGCAATATTAAATAAGACCATGAATGACTCTAAGCTTCCTATTACCTATTTCCTGCTGTTTCTCTCCTCTACTTTCATCTGCTATACTTTTACTTCTGCCCTATCCTGAGAGAGGCCAAATGCCCAGAAAAATAATTGACTTTCCCAGGCTTCTTGAACTTGAACAACAGAGGTCAGGAGTGGTCACAAAGCATTCCAACACTCAAGAAGCATCAAAAGAGAACCCTACAGCAAAATGCCATCTTTCCCAGCAAGGAATAAGGGTGAGCCCAAGACACTGGGTCCAAAATCATCTCTCTTGACCTACTTTGCTCCATTTAGGGTATTCAAGTGGGTGAACCATGCATACAGTTAAGACTCAGCTTTCCCTGATCACTTTAAACCCATCAATAGTAGTCAAGAAAGAGCCACAGGTACTCAAGATTCTGCTTTTTCAGTTTGCCTCCGTGACAAGGAGTCATGAGGGAACCCAGTCATGACACCACCTGATTTTGACACTCATGGTCTTGCCAACACCATCTGCCCCGAAATCCATCAGGACTCATCTCCCTATGTCAATTACCTAAAAATTCCCAGAATTCCAGATGATCTCTCATTCCCTTTATTCTAATTTTCATTGTCTAGTTTCCATACTTTCAATTATCAACTTTTTATCTCAGACGTAAATTTTGAAATCTTCCCACTTTCAGTGAGTCCTCTGGAATTCTGAGTCCCTCATCTCCAAAACTGTTCATATTCTAAAACTCATAAACCAGCATTTTTTTTTCACAGCTTCAGCCTCACCAAAATCTGGGTTTCTCCTGAGGACTCTGCTTCCCCCAAAAGCTTCTCATATGGTAGCTGTTTTTCTCACAACTCTCTGGATACAAGGTGAGTCCTTGCTTCTCTTTTACCTTCCAGACCACTCTCCCCATTTCCTCCCTTCCCAAATACAGCAGATCCAAGTTTCATTTCACCCTAATACCCAGTGGTCCCTCATCACAGTTGCCACACCTCTCCTGAGTTGGAACTCCTCAGTTGCAATGATTTTAGCTCCACTCTCCAGTGTCAATACTATTCCTGCCTTGAATCATGGTTCTTTCTAAGACAGTCAGAGATGAAATCTCAAATTTCACAAGCACAGAATTTAACTTTTAATCCTCCACTCAAACCTGTTCTACTCAGTCCTCTCTGTTGCTTTCTTCTTAAATGATGCAACCAATTTTCAGGGGATTGTATTGGTCTGCAAAGTTTAGTTGCTAAGGTTGAATAGCTGAAGAAAAAAAAAATCCAACAATCTTTGCTACATGATTTTTAATTACTTGATTAAGTTTGTCAGTACTCTGGAAAAATGAGAAAATATATGATATGAATCACAAAGGAGGGAATGAACGGAAAGCAAGTGATAGCATATTAGTGAGTCAGTTCAGTTCAGTTCAGTCATTCAGTTGTGTCCAACTCTTTGCGACCCCATGGACTGCAGCATGCCAGGCTTCCCTGTCCATCACCAACTCCTGGAGTTTACTCAAACTCATGTCCATTGAGTCAGTGATGCCATCCAACCATCTCATCTGCTGTAGTCCCCTTCCCATCCCCTCTTCAATCTTTCCCAGCATCAGGGTCTTTTCAAATGAGTCAGTTCTTTGCATCAGCTGGCCAAAGCATTGGAGTTTCAGCTTCAGCATCAGTCCTTCCAATGAACATTCAGGACTGATCTCCTTTAGGACAGACTGGTTGGATCTCATTGCAGTCCAAGGGACTCTCAAGAGTCTTCTCCAACACCACAGTTCAAAAGCATCAATTCTTCGGTGTTCAGCTTTCTATATAGTCCAACTCTAACATCCATACGTGACTACTGGAAAAAGCACAGCCTGACTAGATGGACGTTTGTTGGCAAAGTAATGTCTCTACTTTTTAATATGCTGTCTAGGTTGGTCACAACTTTTCTTCCAAGGAGCAAGTGTCTTTTAATTTCATGGCTGCCATCACCATCTGCAGTGATTTTGAAGCCCCCCCAAATAAAGTCTGCCACTGTTTCCCTATCTATTTGCCATGAAGTGATGGGACCAGATGCCCGATCTTAGTTTTCTGAATGTTGAGTTTTAAGCCAACTTTTTCACTCTCCTCTTTCAAAGAGGCTCTTTAGTTCTTTGCTTTCTGCCATAAGGGTGGTATCATCTGCATATCTGAGGTTATTGATATTTCTCCCGGCAATCCTGATTCCAGCTTGTGCTCCTTCCAGCCCAGCGTTTCTCATGATGTACTCTGCATAAAAGTTAAATAAGCAGGGTGACAATGTACAACCTTGACATACTCCTTTTTCTATTTGGAACCAGTCTGTTGTTCCACGCTAGTTCTAACTGTTGCTTCCTGACCTGCATACAAATTTCTTAAGAGGCAGGTCAGGTGGTCTGGTATTCCCATTTCCTTCAGAATTTTCCACAGTTTGTTGTCCACACAATCAAAGGCTTTGGCATAGTCAATAAAGAAGGACTAGATTTTTTCTGGAACTCTCTTGCTTTTTCAATAATCCAACGAATGTTGGCAATTTGATCTCTGTTTCCTCTGCCTTTTCTAAAACCAGCTTGAACATCTGGAAGTTCACGGTTCACATACTGTGAAACCTGGCTTGGAGAATTTTGAGCATTACTTTACTAGCGTGTGAGATGAGTGCAATTGTGCAGTAGTTTGAGCATTCTTTGCCATTGCCTTTCTCTGGGATTGGAATGAAAGCTGACCTTTTCCAGTCCTGTGGCCACTGCTGAGTTTTCCAAATTTGCTGACATATTGAGTGCAGCACTTTTGCAGCATCATCTTTTAGGATTTGTAATAACTCAACTGGAATTCCATCACTTGGATAATTGCATTGATAGCTTTAAGTGAGTTAGTATTATTCTTTCTGTGTTATCTCTGCCTGATGCTTCCTAAGGCCCACTTGACTTCGCATTCCAAAATGTCTGGCTCTAGGTGAGTGATCATACCATCATGATTATCTGGGTCATGAAGATCTTTTTTGTATAGTTCTTCTATGTATTCTTGCCACCTCTTCTCAATATCTTCTGCTTCTGTTAGGTCCATACTATTTCTGTCCTTTATTTTATAAAGGACAGAATTTTATAATCTATTTTAAAAGAATCATTTCTGGAATGAATAGGAAGGGTTAAAGAAAAATTCCAAAATAGAATAAAAATATTTAGGCTTCTTTCACTTAAAGTCTTTGACTTTGTTCACCTCTTTCACTTTGTTCACTTAAATTTGAGCAAAATCCTTAAATATTCACATATGAAGAAAAGAATTTCAGTCTCCTAATAATCATCATATCAAAACAGGATTTCAATAGAATTAAATAGATTTTCATAATAGGAAATTTTTAAAAATAATTTGGAAGGGGTGTGGGAAATATTTTGCATGAGTTAAAAGAGAAATTGTTTTAACAATTTAACATAAAAATAAAGCTGGTTCTAATATCCTGTTTTGTTTATAAATGTCTCTCTGAGGAAAATCTCAAATGCCATTGTTGCCTCAGAAATACTATCATGAATATTTTTTCTCCATGAGTTAAAAAAAAAATGTTGAGGTTCTTAAAAATAAGGAAAAGTTATCTGCAGTACCTCTATTGATTTTAAAAATGATTAAGTTGTATTGTGTTCTCCAATTCTGGAAAGCATGATATAAAAGAGTATTATAGCTTTGTTTTCAATTCATCATCATTCAAAACTTTGGCATTTTGATCCACTTCTTTGCCCTCATTTTCCTTCCCTTTATACTTTGCCACAAGCATAGTTTCTGAAGGGGCATTTTCCTCAGGTAGTCGATACTTCCTCAAAATAAAGAGAATCAAAAAGGCTGGAATATAGCTCGATCCTCTTATTGCTGCCGGTAATCCAAGATAGATGTATCTATTTAAAAAAAAAGTTAAAATGTATTAAAACTTATGAAGATACAACTAGCTTTGCATATTTTTAATTATTAATATTTTACCCCATAAGGACAACAGCAGCTAATCATTTTGCATGTCAGCCTTAGGAATGAATCCCATGAATATTAGGAATGAACCTCATGAGCTTTCATTCATTAGCTGATGAATTCTAACTTTTGTTAAAATGATTTGGGGAATATTTTATCCAGGAAAATCAAAATTTATTTTCCTCTTTTTAATTTTCTGTTACTGTTTTTATTTTATCTTTTTACATTAAATATACCTTCTAAATTAAATTTAATACTGACAGTGATAGCAGTTTTTTTCAGTGTTTAGCAAGAATGCTTCCAAAGAATCACCACTAATTGTAATATTTACTCCTGTGTTTCCTTATATGATCTTCATTAGGTTAAGGAAATTGCTTTCTCTTCTGAGTTTGCTCAAAGTTTTAGTTTTGAATTTGTAAAATATCACCAAATCATTTTTCTATATGTAGTTAGCAGAATAGCCAAGACTATTATTATTATTCTGAACAAACTCTATTTGTTAGTTTTTACACAGTAATAGATTCAATTTGTTAACTTTTTGCATGTATAACTAAAATCAGCTTGTACTTTTTGCCTTGTATTGAACTTGTCTAATGTCAATATCAAGACTGCATTAGCTTTATAAAATGAACAGGGAAACTTTCCTCCTAATAACTTGTATTATGCAAGGATCATCAGTTCATTGAAGATTTGTAAAACTTGCCTTCAAAGCTTCTGGACTTGATGCCTTTGGAAGATGAGAATTTATGGCTCATTCACATTTTTTAATGACTATGAAAATATTCATGTTCTTTATATATTTATAGTAAAAAAATGAAGATCATGGCATCCGGTCCCATCACTTCATGGGAAATAGATGGTGAAACAGTAGAAATAGTGTCAGACTTTATTTTTGGGGGCTCCAAAATCACTGCAGATGATGACTGCAGCCATGAAATTAAAAGACACTTACTCCTTGGAAGAAAAGTTATGACCAACTTAGACAGTATATTTTAAAGCAGAGACACTACTTTGCCAACTAAGGTCCGTCTAGTCAAGGCTATGGTTTTTCCTGTGGTCATGTATGGATGTGAGAGTTGGACTGTGAAGAAGGCTGAGCACCGAAGATTTGATGCTTCCGAACTGTGGTGTTGGAGAAGACTCTTGAGAGTCCCTTGGACTGCAAGGAGATCCAACCAGTCCATTCTGAAGGAGATCAACCCTGGGATTTCTTTGGAAGGAATGATGCTAAAGCTGAAGCTCCAGTACTTTGGCCACCTCATGCGAAGAGTTGACTCATTGGAAAAGATTGATGCTGGGAGGGATTGGGGGCAGGAGGAGAAGGGGACGACTGAGGATGAGATGGCTGGATGGCATCACGGACTCGATGGACGTGAGTCTGAGTGAACTCCGGGAGATGGTGATGGACAGGGAGGCCTGGCGTGCTGCGATTCATGGGGTCGCAAAGAGTCGGACACGACTGAGCAACTGAACTGAACTGAACTTAGTAATACATATTTATCTTAAAAACTTCTACTTGATATGCTTCCAAATTACAATGTTTAAAATTCCTAAGTATCTGTATTTATATTTTTCCATTTTTAATAGTGCTTATTTGTGCCTCTTCTCTTTTTTTGCCTTTCCAGATTGTTGTTATTCTATTTTAATATTTTCAAAAGCACAGTTTTTTTGTTATCTCTATGGCTTATAGTCTATTTATGAATTTCTGCTTCTTGTATTCATTTTCCTAGTTCTAAAATTTTCTCTTCTTAGGAAACATATCCAGAATTAAAGAAAAAAAGAGTTAAACATATTTATTTATACTCATCACCCAGGTTTTTTAAATGATTAAATTTTGCCATTTTTGTTTCAGACCAATTAAAAAGATATTAATACATTTAATTCCTCTGTGTATTCCTATGATCCTATTATATTCTAACCCACTCCAGATATAACACCATGTTGAATTTTATGGATTTTGTTCCTACTTTATTTCTATAGCTTTAAAATTACACATGTATCCACTCATACTTTATACAATTATTGCATATATTTTTACATTTTAAATAATTGGCATAATATTATGTTTTTATTCTGAAATTTTTTTCTATCAGTCCACCATTTTAAAACTAGGCTTATACATGTAGTTCTACATTGTTCATTTTTAACTATTGAACTACATTGCAACATATGAACATAAACGCAATTGTTTCGCCCCTTTTCTGTTTACCCAATTCTGTCCCCTCTAACTTTAAAAACCTAATTATAGTAAAGAAATCACTAAACAATTGAAACTAATTCCTGATTTATGCTTTCTTGAATGTACACCATGTGTTGCCTAACCTGTTGATTCTTTTCCTAGATAAAAAGAAGTAAGAATGAAGAACTAAATAGTTAAAAAATGATAAGCTCTCTGCCCTCCAACAGCCCTTTTAGCAATCCTGCAGGAAGATCATTCAGGCAAGATAACACCTGAAGAGAGAGTCAGCCAGTCTGCACTCAAAGGAGAAGAAAACAGAACCAACTCTTCTGCCTCGATGATTCACTGAGATCCTTCCCCTCAATATTTTTCCTTTAAAAACAGTCATGACTGAGCAGAATCCTTGGAGTTGGTCTCTGGACATGAGTTCACCTTCTCCCAAGATTGGCAGCTTTTCTGACTCAAGCACATTTCCTCTCTACCAACACTGCCTCTAGCAACCAAATCTGCTGCTGCTGCTGCTGCTGCTAAGTCGCTTCAGTCGTGTCCGATTCTGTGCGACCCCATAGACGGCAGCCCACCAGGCTCCCCAGTCCCTGGGATTCTCCAGGCAAGAAAACTGGAGTGGGTTGCCATTTCCTTCTCCAATGCATGAAAGTGAAAAGTAAGAGTGAAGTCGCTCAGTTGTGTCCGACTATTCGCAACCCCATGGATTGCAGCCTACCAGGCTCCTCCACCCATGGGATTTTCCAGGCAAGAGTACTGGAGTGGGGTGCCATTGCCTTCTCCGAACCAAACCTGAGTTCGGTAATAAACACACCACAGCTTACTATCCATTTTCCTATTGGACACTTTCGTTTGGACACAGATTTTTTCTAATATTAACAAAACTGCAATAAACCTTGGTTGACATGTCTGCTTGTGCATGTGAGCAACAGTTTCTCTAAAATATGTGTAAGGATTTTAGAGGATGCAATTGGGCTTCCCTGATAGCTCAGAGGATAAAGCATCTGCCTGCAATGCAGGAGACCTGGGTTTGATCCCTGGGTCGGGAAGATCCCCTGGAGAAGGAAATGGCAACCCACTCCAGTATTCTTGCCTGGAGAATCCCATGGACGGAGGAGCCTGGTGGTCTACAGTCCACGGGGTCGCAAAGAGTTTGACACGACTTCACTTTCACTTTCACTTTCAACTTAGTAGAAAGAAAGAAAGGAAAGAAAGAAAGTGAAGTCTCTCAGTCGTGTCCGACTGTTTGTGAGCCCATGGACAGTAGCCGGCACCAGGCTCCTCCATCCATGGGATTTTCTAGACAAGAGTACTGGAGTCGGTTTCCGTTTCCTTCTTTAGGGAATCTTCCCAACCCAGGGATTGAACCCAGGTCTCCCTCATTGTAGACAGACGCTTTACTGTCTGAGCCACAAGGGAAGTAGATACATTTTGATATCTGCAACTTAGTAAATATTTCCCAGAAGTTATTTTCAGTAGTTTTTATTCACCACCAGCAGTGTATGAGAGTTCCTGATGCTCACAATTTATGTTCTATGATTCTTCATTGTCTATAGTGTCTTTAATTACAAACAAGTTTTTAGTTTTATATGCAGTCGTCACATTTGCCCATTTCTTATTCTCTAGTTTGTGTTTTTATTTCAACCCAAACCCAAGGCAATAAGGATCATAAAGATATTAGGATCAATGGTTGTTGATAATCTATCGCTATTGGTCTAATCATATTTCTTTATAAGCCATATGTTTATTTCTCTGGGTTGTGCTTATGTTTTTTTCTTAATTTGAACATTTGTAATTTCACTTTGATATGTCTATTTAATTCATCCTACTAGGCATTTAAAGAGCACTTTTGATCTGAAAATGTATGTCTTTATTAAATTCTAGGAAATTCTAAGCCACTAATTCATTAGTTTATTTCTACTATTTCTTCTGCTCTCTGTTCTGAAATTTTCTGAGATATATCTTTTAATTTCTAATTGATCTTTAAAATTACTAAGGTGGTTCTTCTGTGTTTATGAGATCAAATCATTAATTTTCATTCCAGATAATTTCTACAATACCCACTTTCAGTTCACCAATTCTCATTTTAACTTATGTGGACTTGAAATTTATTATCTATTTAGAATTCCTTTTATTTCAATGCTATCCATTTAATCTCTAATATTTCCAAGAGTTCTTATTCATATTCTTATTTCTGCTCGAATTTTTTTTTGTTATTTCTTATTTATTTTAATGGGTATTATGCTATCATTTTATTATTTTTGATCCTATTGAGCTGGTTAAACATCTTATTTTAAAGTTTGTCAGACTCTTACATTAGAGTAAATTTAATCCGGAATGAAGTCATGTTTCAACTGGTAATTTATGTGCTTGCCATTTTTACTATTGGATTTATTCATGTATTTTAATGTTTTAGTTTACAAGCTCTTTTTGAGTATTTTGTTGTTTGTTTATTTTGGTTTTCTTTGCTTGCTTTGTTTCTGGTATTTACTCTTCCAAATCTGCTCTTTTCCCTTTGCTTTTCCCACTTCCTGGGTTCTTAGGCCTTTCCTAGTGTTTTTCATAGTGATTCTATAAATAATCACAGAGGGAGCAGATCATTTGATCTAGTTCTTGGGTGTATCTGTATCTATTCCCTCCTTAGTATCACAGCAATAATATGCAAAATATTTTTTAATCTATTTTACAATGAGATTTCTATTATTTTCCTATGGTTGCTGATAGTTGGGTTTTAAAAAATCACTCTATATCTATTAGATAATGCTTGCATAGTCAGATGGTTCAAATCTTCTATATCCTCATGAGTTTTTCACCTGTATTTTATATTTACTTCTTGTAAAAGTGTGTTGCAAATTTCTACTCTGTAGACGTCTGCTTGTAATTTTGTGAATTTTTGTTTTATATATTTGAAGTTATACTGATAGATTTATATGGATCCATGATTGTTATATATTTTTGGTGAAGTATTTCTTTTATTATTAAGGAATACCCTTTTTTTACTCTATGATTTTTCCTTATTTTAAATTCTGTTTGTCTTATAGTCAATATAACTGAGGAAAAGGGAACTGATGAAAACATGAATCTCATTCTGTCTGCTCTCTTCACAGTTCTTGACATATATATCCTTTTACTGATCAAGAGAAGACCTTAGACTCTTTTAAACAGTACCAAATCATTTTTTAGTAATTGAAAGAGTTGTCTTACTGCCCATAGTGAGCAATTAAGACAAATCTAGACAGAATTCAGGTCTCCAAATGGAAAAGAATCTGAAAATAAAGAGAAAAATGGAAGAGTTTTGTTCAAAAACAGGTTGATATTAGATGAAGTTTGTTCAAAATCAGATCTATATTTACAAAAAATAAGGCTTGAAGAAACATGAAGAATACTGTGTCAGTGAAATTTACTAAGGGAGAAAAAATATTTTAGAGATCAGAAATGGATGGCCAAAGGAAGTAAGGATTTAAGCTAGTAAAATGCTGGAATAATGTAGGATTAAACGAGAATACTTGAGAGTAATATAATTTAGATAGGTAGTTACTCCACAGACATGGCCTTCAATAATATACTGATTGCAACCAATTTAAGGAACAACCTTTTGAAAGCCACCTGTTCTTATATTTATCAAGTGCTTTGAAAATATTGAGGAAATAAAATGAATACGTAAATAAGAAATGGAGAGATAGTATCAGTACCTATTTTGTAAATAAAACCAAAAGTAGTCTAGTCTCTTGACAAAGAAAGTGTTAGACGTGTACTATGGTACCATGTACCATTTTATACATCATCTCTGCTTAGAAAGCAATTTTTTAAAATTACTATCTTTACCTGAAGCTGTTGGAATCATATATCCTGCATGCCCCTGACTCACCACACTTCAAAGTTCCCCAGTGTAAACATGTGTAGTCCACTAAAGCTCCAAAATATATAGGTGCAGGAATTCCAGCTACAATTAAAAGGGAGAAAGAAGAATCCATTAGCAAGATAAGAAGATATGTTGTTTTGTTTGAAAGTATTAAAATTTTCTCTATTTGTAGAACAGTTTAACAGAATATAAATCTACAGCTTTAAATTTTACTTTTAGAAACTAGAAGTTACTTTTAGAGTTAAGTTTCTAGGTTTAAAAAGGTAAGTAATTAGATGGATAAAGGCAAAATAAAAAATTATCAGTAGAGAAAAACACTGAATTAATGATTATTTATACTTTTTTCTGCAATATTTTGGGCAAACCACAAGCACATTTTATTTTAACAAAACATTGCCTCTTTGCTTTTCAAGTTTATTGATGAAAAGTAGAATGTCAGGTAGGTCTTTTTCAAGTAAAAGGAACAAGTTTTTCATTTCTTCTTGTTCTTTATTCTCATACTAATTACAAAGTGCTATTTACAAGCAGAAGGGATATTTGCTAAATTGTTACTCTGAGGGAGTGACTTCATTTACTCAGTATTCAATAGTGGTCTGATATGATATTGGGAAAAATAATTATTTTTACCAAATACTCGTGTGCAAAATGCATGTAATCCCACACCAAGAGATTTCTCTTCAGGCTTGACAAACCTAAAAAATTAATGAAGTCATAAATTTAAAAACTACCATAGTGTCTTAAAACAACTATTTGTATGCTAGTAACGCGTTGAGCATTAGCAAATTTTCTTGCATACTCAAGTCTTGGCTATTCAAGGCCTAATTATTCAGTTCATAAGTTTCACAGAAGCCCCACCTCTGGTCTTTGGCATTCTATCCATACTTTTTGTTCACTCATTTCTATCATAAAGTTATCAAAGAAGAAAACATTTCATATCAATTGATTTCTACCCCAGTATCCTCTTCTCAAAGTAGTTTGTGATTTTAATGGTTACACCTTTAGCCTCAAACCAAAGAAGAATGCAACCCTAAGTGTATTTAAATTATTTGTATTAACAAAATACAGAAAAGCCAAGGATTTACATAAGTAAATGTAAACAGAAAAGAAAACAAGAATAAAAGTTTTCCAAGGAAGGTGATTTTAAAAAATCCAAAGCAAACATATTTTAAGTGATTTGGTGTCTATTTAAAAGCTGCACAGTTTCATCCATTCTTTCCAAAAATTCCCCCACCTTTTCACCATTGCCTGAAATAATTCCTTAGGTAGAAATGTGTGTGTGTGTGTGTGTGTGTGTGTGTGTGCGTGTGTAATAAGTCACTCAGTCATGTTCAACTCTTTGGAACCCCTTGGACTGTAGCCTGCCAGGCTTCTCTGTCCATGGAATTTGCCAGGCAAGAATACCAACCCAAGGATCAAATCCAGGTCTCCTGCATTGCAGGCAGATTCTTTACCACTGCGCCACCTGGGAAGCCCTTATATGTAGAAATAAAGACTATCGTTTCTGGTGGCATTTTCTGTGCTCCACTCACTTTAGCATTAGCATGGCTTTCTGCTCAATGAAGTCACTTAGAGATTTCCTCTGTATTCCCTTCCCTTCTTTGACTAACCAAAGCTGAGAAAATGAAAGCAAATTTTTAAACAAAAGGACACAACACATTTAAGCAAAAACATCATATTATTGGTTCTTACCAATTATCATATTATCTTCTTAACTTGCTAATGGATTCTTCTTTGTCCCTTGTAAGTGTAGCTGGAATTCCTGCACCTAAATATTTTGGAGCTTTAGTGGACACCACATGTTTACAATAGGGAACTTAGAAATGTGGTGAGTCAGGGGCATGCACGATATATGATTCCACCAGCTGGCGAAATATGTTGATAGTAATTTTTAAAATTTGCTTTCTAAGTAGAGATGATGTATAGTTCATGATCTGAGTTGACTGTGGCTCAGATCATGAACTACTTATTGCCAAATTCAGACTTAAATTGAAGAAAGTGGGGAAAACCACCAGACCATTCAGATATGACCTAAATCAAATCCCTTATGATTATACAGCAGAAGTGAGAAATAGATTTAAGGTACTAGATCTGATAGACAGAGTGCCTGATGAACTATGGACGGAGGTTTGTGACATTGTACAGGAGACAGGGATCAAGACAATCCCCATGGAAAAGAAATGCAAAAAAGAAAAATGGCTGTCTGAGAAGGCTTTACAGATAGCTGTGAAAAGAAGAGAAGTGAAAAGCACAGGAGAAAAGGAAAGATATAAGCATCTGAATGCAGAGTTCCAAAGAATCGCAAGGAGAGATAAGAAAGCCTTCCTCAGAGATCAATGCAAAGAAATAGAGGAAAACAATAGAATGGGAAAGAGTAGAGAGCTCTTCAAGAAAATTAGAGATACCAAGGGAACATTTCATGCAAAGATGGGCTCGTAAAGGACAGAGATGTTATGGACCTAACAGAAGCAGAAGATATTGAGAAGAGGTGGCAAGAATGCACAGAAGAACTGTACAAAAAAGATCTTCATGACCCAGATAATCACAATGGTGTGATCACTCACCTAGAGCCAGACATCCTGGAATGTGAAGTCAGGTGGGCCTTAGGAAGCATCAGTACATCAGTAGAAACAAAGCGAGTGGGAGTGATGGAATTTCAGTTGAGCTATTTCAAATCCTAAAAGATGATGCTGTGAAAGTGCTGCACTCAATGTGGCAGCAAATTTGGTAAACTCAGCAGTGGCCACAGGACTGGAAAAGGTCAGTTTTCATTCCAATCCCAAAGAAAGGCAATGCCAAAGAACGCTCAAACTAACACACAATTGCACTCATCTCACAGGCTAGAAAAGTAATGCTCAAAATTCTCCAAGTCAGACTTCAACAGTGTGAACCATGAACTTCCAGATGTTCAAGGTGGTTTTAGAAAAGGCAGAGGAACCAGAGATCAAATTGCCAAAATCTGCTGGATCATTGAAAAAAGGAAGAGAGTTACAGGAAAACTCTGTATCTCTACTTTATCTCTGCTTATTGATTATGCCAAAGCCTTTGAATGTGTGGATCACAATAAACTGTGGAAAAGTCTGAAAGAGATGGGAATACCAGACCACCTGACCTGCCTCTTGAGAAATCTGTATGCAGATCAGGAAGCAACATTTAGAACTGGACATAGAAAAATAGACTGGTTTCAAATAGGGAAAGGAGTACGTCAAGGCTATACACTGTCACCCTGTATTTAACTTATATGCAGAGTACATCGTGAGAAACACTGGGCTGGATGAAACACTATCTGGAATCAAGACTGCAGGAAGAAATATCAATAACCTCAGATATGCAGATGACACCATCTTTACGGCAGAAAGTAAAGAAGAACTAAAGCACCTCTTGATGAAAGTGAAAGAGGAGAGTTAAAAAGTTGGCTTAAAACTCAACATTCAGAAAACTAAGATCATGGCATCCAGTCCCATCACTTCATGGCAAATAGATGGGGAAACAGTGGAAGCAGTGGCAGACTTTATTTTCTTGGGCTCCAAAATCACTGCAGATGGTGACTGCAGCCATGAAATCAAAGACACTTTCTCCTTGGAAGAAAAGCTATGACCAACCTAGACAGCATATTCAAAAGCAGAGGCGTTACTTTTCCAGCAAAGGTCCATCTAGTCAAGGCTATGGTTTTTCCAGTAGTCATGTATGGACATGAGAGTTGGACTCAAGCTGAGTGCCAAAGAATTGATCCTTTTGAACTGTCGTGTTAGAGAAGACTCTTGAGAGTCCCTTGGACAGCAAGGAGATCCAACCAGTCCATTCTAAAGGAGATCAGTCCTGAGTGTTCATTGGAAGGACTGATGCTGAATCTGAAACTCCAATACTTTGGTAGCTGACGCAAAGAGCTGACTCATTGGAAAAGACTCTGATGCTGGGAAAGATTGAAGGCAGGAGGAGAAGGTGACGACAGAGGATTAGATGGTCGGATGGCAGCACTGACTCAATGGACATGAGTTTGAGTAAACTCCGGGAATTGGTAATGGACAGGGAGGCCTGGCGTGCTGCAGTCCATGGGATCACAAAGAGTTGGACACGACTGAGTGACTGAACTGAACTGATGGGCATTTTCTTGGCATAAGTTTTTTACTACTTTGAAAAACTCTTCAGCACAATAGAGTGAGATACAGTTGACCAGTTCACACTCCAGCACAGATTATTTAGGCAATGTCAATGATTTTACTCAGAAGGAAGTAATAAAAGTCAGGAGACCTCACATGATCCTCTTGCTCCCATGGTTACTATTTAATATAGAAAATATGGTATTTAAATTTTACTGAAGAGTTTTTCTTTCTCCTCTACCTCTAACATACCACCTTATGATCTCACAAAAACATGAAATCCTTATAGCTAAGAAGTTACAAAACAGAAATAAAACTTCATAGAAAATATTAGCTGAGGTATAGCTAAAGCAATACTTGGAAGAAAATTCATCATTTTATATATATTAATCAAAATGAGCAAATTATGTAAGTATTAAACTCAAATAGTTATATATAGAACAACAGAAAAAAGACCCCCCAAAAATTTTAATAAATAAAATAAAAAGCAGAAATAGATGAAATAAAGAGCAACAAAACTAAAAATTGCTTCTTTAAACAAGAAATTAAAAGCAACCTCTGGCAACAATGATCAAGAAATAAAAATGCAATAAACAAAATACAGAAAAAATGGAAAATACTTCAGATATATCACAGAATATCCAATGATCAAAGAACATTATAAAGAGTTATGCAGTAACATCTGGTATAAGCATAAATGGAAAATGTAAATAGACACTATTAAATTGAAATGTTATAATGAAACATTCATGAAAATAATAACCAAGTATCACTGACCAAGTAAGCCCAAAGTACAAGTAGTTTTATGAGTGAGTTCATAAAACTTTCAACAAATAGATATTTAATGTAAGTAGTTCCAGAAATTGAAAAATAGAAAATTTATCAATTCATTTTGTGGGCCTAGAATGATTCCAAAACAAGCAAACAAACAAAAAGAATAGAAAATAACATTTATGTTTTACCAATCAACATAGATACAATAATTTTAAATAAATTATTATTTAAATGTGACTGTGGTTTTTCTTAGATGTCCAAACAGCTCAATGTAGAAAAATCTGTCACTTTTTTCACTACACTAAAAGTACTGAATTGGAAGATTATATGTAAATTTTTTCCTAGAGGAGGAAAAATAGTAGTTTGATACTGAGTTTATGATTAAAAACTCAGAAACTAGATGAAAATATATATACTAAAAATCTATAGCAAGCATCATATTTAATGGAAAAATTTTATATGGTTTCTATTAAAAGGATACTTGTTATCACCATTACAGTTTAACACAGTTTTGGAGGTCCAAGTTGATGCTATAAGAAAATTTTTTAAAATCTGAGATGTATAAGCTTTAGAAGCAAAGAGATAAAACTCTCCTTGAGTGCACATATTTCTATAAAGAACACCTAACAAAGTCAGCAAGTTATCAGAACAAATAAGAAAAATTGCTGGATAAATAATAAATGTTAAATAATCAACAGCATTTCTCTAAACCAACAATAACCAACTAGAAAATATAAGAGAAAATAGTACCATATTAAATTACAAATAAACCCATATCCATATACATATATGTATAACTGTACATGGTACCATTTTCTGTGTGTGTCTATGTATACATGTGTATGTGTAGTATCTATCCAGGAAATTTTAAATAAATGGAAAAATATTTCATGGTCACAAATATTTGTTGTCAGAGTTTCTTTAATTAATATATATAATCCATACAATCAAAATTCATATGTAAGTATAAAGATTCATGCATCAATAGCTAAGTCAGTCTGGGGGGAGAAAAAGGAAGAGTGAAGGTGAAAATGATGAACGGATAAGGAAGAGCTACCATATGAGACATGAACATATGCAGTGTCACTACTTAGAGAACAGACAAAAAACTCTGGAAGTGTGAAAACACCCTGTGTTATATAAAAACTTTAAATATTATAAAGATGTCACCATGAATCAATGGAAACAGGACTTCTTATTTGTGCTATGATGTTGGGAAAACGTTTGGATAAAAATAACATTGAATATCTCTCACCCTTTCACCACACATAAAGATAAACTTTTGATGATTTAAAGAACTAGGTAAAAGCTATGTAACTGGTAAGATAAAATTTAGGGGAATATTTTTATAAATTAGTAATATAAAAACCCTTTTGAAATGTGACTCCCCAATACCTAAACCCTAAGGCAAGTAAATTGTCAGATTTCAGTACAACAAAAGTTAGGATTGAATTTCACAAAAAAAGCTATGAAAAATTTTGAAGAAAAGATGAGAGATCAGAAGATAATTGTATCAAGTAAACAATATTAGATTAACATCTATAATTCACCAGAAAACTATAGGAATTATCATGAAAATGGACAAAAATAATGAATAAGCATCTTGAAGTAAAAGTACTAGTAGCTAGAAAAAAAGTTTAAGGAAATTCTTAAACTCATTGATTTAGGAAATCACATATTAAAACATCAGTGAGCTACCATCTAATACCCATTGAAATAGTAAAAGTCAGTAAGTTCAGTAATTCTAAATATTAGTGATGCTATGAAAGTGAAAATGAAAGTTGCTCAGTCATGTCCAACTCTTTGAGACTCTAATTCATGGAATTCTCCAGGCCAGAATACTGGAGTGGGTAGCCTTTCCCTTCTCCGAGGGATCTTCCCAACCCAGGGATCAAACCCAATTCTCCCGGATTGCTGGCGGATTCTTTACCAGCTGAGCCACAAGGGAAGCCCAAGTATACTGGAGTGGGTAGCCTATCCGCTCTCCAGGGGATCTTCCCAACCCAGAAATTGAACTGAGATCTCCTGCATTGCAGGCGGATTCTTTACCTACTGAGCTATGAGGAAAACCCAATGAAGAGGCATGAATTGATGGTATGAGGATAACTCATAAATAAAAGCAGTATTTGGTGAATTTATATTTGCATGTGCATTTTGAACCAAAACAAATTTGTAGCACCGTATTGTTTCTGTGCATATAAAACACAATACACAACAAACAGTATTTTACAAAGGAAAGCATGCATTTAAGACTGTATGTCTATTATATTAATGTGGATGCCTATGGTGGTAGGGAGTGGGAAATAATAGAACGAAGAAAGTAAAAATAAAGTAAAATAAAATAAGAGAAGAACCTTACCGCACCTAGGATGAACTATGAACTGAGAATCACAATCAATTTAACTCTTCTTCAAGAGGAAAAGAAACTATGGACCTTGTTTACTAGCTATGATTAAAACTGCTTATGAGACACAACGACGCCGTCATTGGAAAAGCCTGTGTGCTCACCCTAAGTTTACAGTCTAGCTCTCCAAGCCCCTAGCTTTGGTAAGCCCTTCAACATCTATGTGTCACAAGAGCCTCTTAAGACAGTTGAGCATTCATTGCTGTATCCACTTTTTTATTAAACAAAAGTAAGCCAGGAAGAACAACGCCAATACAGGACACTAACACATATACATGGAATTTAGAAAGATGGTAACGATACCCCTGTACGCGAGACAGCAAAAGAGACACAGATGTAAAGAACAGACTTTTGGACTCTGCGGGAGAGGGAGAGGGTGGGATGATGTGGGAGAATGGCATGGAAACATGTACACTATCATGTAAGAAACGAATCGCCAGTCTAGGTTCGATACAGGATACAGGATGCTTGGGGCTGGTGCACTGGGATGACCCAGAGAGATGATATGGGGAGAGAGGTGAGAGGGGGGTTCAGGGTTGGGAACTCATGTACACCTGTGGTGGATTCATGTCAATGTATGGCAAAACCAATACAGTATTGTAAAGTAAAAAAATAAAATTAAAAAAAAAAAAGAGCTCAGAAAGATCAATTCACCTGCCTTTGCCCTGTTGATAATAACTGGTGAAACTGGGACTTTCAACAGCTTTTAATTCCATTGTCCTAATACATCAGACTACAGGAAATGAACTATAAGCAACCACTCTTACCTAGGAAAAGGACCATTTCATATGGTTTACCCTAAAATATAAATGTGTCTCTTCTTGTGTTAAACCATGAGCGTCTGCTAATTTAACTCTAAGTAATAAGGCAGGAAAGATAGGGAGGGAAATACCAGCAGATGAACATTTAAATTTGCTAGCTTAAAATTGTTTGTAAAATTCAACAATGCTTATTTGGAAAATCTTAATAAATGGTATGATATATTAGAGCACCAAGTTCTTAGATACTGTGAGCTTCATGTGACTTTCTTAGAAAAAGCTTCCATACTAAGAAACCAGAAATAAATCCAAATAAAGAAAATAATTCTTATACCTCAGGAGAACCATATATCCAGGTATGGCAGATAAGGAAAATATGAAACTACTGAACATGGACAAGATTAAAAAGTACTGTAGCATCATGGAACAGTCCTTTCCTTTATCACATAGCCCAAGAACTGCAGATGAATTTCCTGGTGTTCGAATGCAGCTACAATTTTGGAACACCTGCCAAAAATAATATATTACCTTATGTAAGGAAGGAAACTCTTGAACACAAATCTTAAATATTTTCTTTTCCCAGTTAGATCAAGATAGACATTGTTTACTCCCTTTATTCTCATATCCTTTATGATCTCTCTGAGGATTATAGCATGTGACAAGACATAGAAGGGTGGTTTCCAAAAAATAGTACTTCTTTCTAATTTATTAAGTAAATTTGCAATAACTCAGCTGTCCTAAAATCATGCTTTTTACAAACACACACTATTTTAACATACGCTAAATATGACAAATAAAATTTGCTTCAGAATGCCCAATTGAAATATTTAGATACTTACTAATAAAAAAAGCTTTGTTTAAAATAAAGTTTATTTCACAAACAGAATAAAGTCAACCCTTTTTGAATTCTTACATTCCCAGGTTTTAATAAGAATCAAAATTTATATTTTATTTTGATCACCAACCAAGATTTTAAGTGACATTTTTAAAGCAATAAAACATGCCCAATTCCATCTTCTTAAAAACCTGTCAGGATGTAAAAAAACTCCAAAAGCACATGTGTATGTACAAAGAAAGGAAGAAAAAAGTAGCAAAACAATTGACTGGATAATTGAGATCAAAACTGCCAACTTTGTCCCAGTCGATAGTATTATTTGTCAATCTCAGTTCAGTTCAGTTCAGTCGCTCAGTCGTGTCTGACTCTTTGCAACCCCATGAATCGCAGCCCGCCAGGCCTCCCTGTCCATCACCAACTCCCGGAGTTCACTCAGACTCAGGTCATAGTTTTAAATGAAGTTAAGTAATCATGTCAATTGCTATGAAGCTAAAGATCAATGCTCAGGAATGCTAAAGCATTCAAATAAGATCTAGGAAGTAAAATGTAAACCAAGTGAGCATACACAGTCAGTCCCCTACACGCGAACCTTCAAGTTTTGAACTTTCAAAGATGTCAGTATGCGTTCACATATCCAATCATGTAAGTTAGTTCATGTGTCTGGCATACACTGTCACGTGTGTGTGTCGTCTACAAGTGGCTGTGTTTTTGTGTACTTTACTGTGAAAGCGAAAGTGAAAGTCGCTCAGTTGTGTCCGACTCTTGGCAACTCCATGGACTATACAGTGCATGGAATTCTCCAGGCCAGAATACTGGAGTGGGTAGCCTTTCCCTTCTCCAGGGGATCTTCCCAACCCAGGAATCGAACCCATGTCTCCCGCATTGCAGGCAGATTCTTTACCAGCTGAGCCACAAGGGAAGCTCAATACAATACAGTACAGTATGGAGTACAATAGTGCAGTATCTTTATTTCAAGCACAGGATGTTTGGAAGCAAGCGTAAGAGCAGCAATGATGTAGCTTGCACTGCTAAGAAGCACCAAGCAATAAAGGTGGAAACAAAAGTGAAAATAATTGAGAGAGTGGAGTGAGGTTTAAAGATGGTAGAACTCACTTGCTCTTATAATATTGAACTCCTTGCTGTGCAACACAAGGAGCTTACTAATAAAGACCTGATAGAACTAGAGGCCCAGAGGAAGGACAGAGATAAGAGGAAGAAATAACTGAGGAACTGAAAAGGTTCACAACACAGGGAAGGGCAAGGGCGTTTTCTTAATTTGAGGAGGCACTGTTAGTTTTTGAGGCATGGAACACAAATGTAGAACAGGGCAGTCTAGTGCTACTGTGTCATCTATGATGAGAAAGAAAGCGCTACTATCCAGGAGTCGCTGGATCAGTTTTTCAAGAGGGCAGATTACGTTGAATCCAGCAAGAAACAAGGACCTGTGCCACCACCATCAGGTGTGAGGGAAGGCGCAGCTTGCGCTCCGTCTCCTGTTGCTGACGAACCTTCAGTCTCCCATCTCCCACCTCCTCCCCCTCCTCCCATCAGCAGCTCTTCTTGATTGTTCACTCAATGCCAGCCCCTGAGTGCCAGCTCTTGTGCCGTACTACTGTACTTTTCAAGGTGTTGTACTGCAAGATTAAAAATGTTTATTTTGTGCGTCTGTTTTTTTTTTTTTATTTCTGTGAATGCATTATAAACCTATTACAGTACAGTATTACAGAGCCGATTGTGTTAGTTGGGTATCTAGGCTAAATCTGTTGGATTTACAAACAAATTGGCTTTCCAAACATGCTCTCAGAATGGAACGCATTTGTATGTAGCAGACTTACTATAGAAAGTAACATTTTTTTCACAAAAGTTTCTAATTTGGTTCTGAGGAAAGACTTTAATTTTACTTTTGTCAAATATGGACCGAGTTCATAGCTGGAGTGTACCAATGCAGTGCATAAGACAAAAGTTCTGTTTAAAAAAAAAAAGGCCGATAGGATATTTTACCATTTTTCTTCCTGTGCCAGAGGATATCTCACAACCAGCAAGACAAGCTGACATGTATGACAAGCCATTGTCTCCACACACAGGGTCCCATACTTTAGTTGGACAGTTACAATCCATGTTGCAGTCAGCAAGAAAATTTTTCACATGTAAATTTTGATGTATTCTGAAATGATTTAAAATAATGCCATAGATATTGAAAGAATATTAGAGCTTTTTCTTTTTACCTCAATTTACAAGTATATTTCTTCTGCCCCCCAAAATAGAAACAGAAATCTTTCAACTGTCAATATATGGCCTGGATATCATAACTCTGGCCTAACAGATACCTTGCTTTGGTGACCATAGCTACTTTTTCAATTATTTCTTTCAAGTAAATAAAAGCCAGTAAACAAGCATTAATTAAAAACTTACTATACAGAAAATATTTTTCCAGGTATTAATCAGAACTCAAAAGTGAAGATAAATAAATCCCTGTGTTTGGTCCTTGCATGCATGCTAAGTTGCTTCAGTCATGTTTGAATCTGTGTGACTCTATGGACTATAGCTCACAAGGCTCCTCTCTGTCCGTGGGATTCTCCAGGCAGGAATACTGAAGTGGGTTGCCATGCCCTCCTCCAGGGATCAAACCCATGTCTCTAACATCTCCTGCATTGGCAGGTGGGTTCTTTACCACTGGAGCCACCTCCATATGGTGGCAAAATAACAAGAAAGATTATTGCTTTATAAAAGCAATCTCAAGGGCGCAAAATCTGTAAGTGCAATTTATAATGCAGATAATACATTTAGCTCCAGAAATGTAACTATTTGAGTAAACAAATACAGTCTTCTACTAAAAAAAAACTGTTCAGTGATCATCAAGAAGATCAATTCGCAGCTACCCTTAAACAGACACTACTGTGTAAATCCCAGAACCCAGCAGTGAGACCAAATCACCCTCTGAACCACAGAGACCAAGAATGATGACCTCAGAAGGATAACAGGAGCAGTAAAACTCTGACTGGATGGCTCCTCCCCCAGGTTAGCACACCACGTCAAGAGAGCTCCCCTCTGCTTATGGTTTCTCTAGTGCAAAAAGAGAGCCCAATGCCCCCAGATTGTGGAAAGCTTCCCAGGAGGCCCACTCAGGGATCACTGGGGAAATCTGCAGAGTCTGACCCTGAGAATATATAATGTATCAAATCATCAGATCATACCTGATGGTTTTTATTGTTTATGTCTTAATAAAATCAGGGGGAAAGGTCATAACACAGAGAAAGACAAATATTATATGATATAACTTATATGTGGAATTTTAAAAAAAGTGATACAAATGAACTTATTTATAAAAACAGAAACAGACTCACAGACATAGGAAACAAATTTATGGTTACCAAAGTGGAAGGAGAGGAGGGATAAAATTAGAAGTTTGGGATTAACTGATATATACTATGAAAATAAATGGAATTACATAAAAAACAGTTTATGTAAAACAAATAAGAACCTACTATATATCATTGGGAACTATATTCAATATCTTGTAATAACTTATAATGGGAAAGAATCTGAAAAATGTGTGTGTGTGTGTGTGTGTGTGTGTAACTGAATCACTTTGCTGTACACCTGAAATTAACACATTGTACATCAACTATATTTCAATTTAAAAAGAGGGCTTCCCTGGTAGGTCAGTTGGTAAAGAATCTGCCTGCAATGCAGGAGAACCCAGTTCAGTTCTTGGGTCAGGAAGAACTACTGGAGAAGGGATAGGCTACCTACCCACTCCAGTATTCTTGAGCTTCCCTAGTGACTCAGCTGGTAAAGAATCTATCTGCAATGTGAGAGAACTCGGTCAAATCTCTGGGTTGTGAAGACCCCCTGGAGAAGGGAACAACCACCCACTTCAATATTCTAGCCTGGAGAAGTCCTTGGACTATATAGTCCATGTGGTCACAAAGAGTTGGACCCAACTGCACGACTTGCACTTTCTTTAAATTTAAAAACAGATCTAAAAGTCTAATTACAATAGTTTTCTTGTGCTTAATGTAAAATGATAAAAAGAACCCTAGCATGGGAGTCTAGAAACTGAATTAAAGTCCTGGCTTACGGCTAGACTATGCCTTTTTGTACATTTGCTCTGGGAATCAGGATAATTGTACATAGATTACATAGATTTGTAATACTTGTACATAGATTAAGATTTTCAGTTCAGTTCAGTTCATTTCAGTTGCTCAGTCGTGTCCAACTCTCTGTGACCCCATGGACTGCAGCACATCAGCCCCCTCTGTCCAACACCAACTCCCAGAGTTTACTCAAGCTCATGTCCATTGTGTCGGTGATGCCATCCAACCATCTCATCCTCTGTCATCCCTTCTCCTCCTGCTTTCAATCTTTCCTAGCATCAGGGTCTTTTCCACTGAGTCAGTTCTTCACATCAGGTGGCCAAAGTATCAGAGTTTCAGCTTCAGCATCAATCTTTCCAATGAATATTTGAAGTGATTTCCTTTAGAATGGACTGGTTGGATCTCCATGCTGTCCAAGGGATTCTCAAGAGTCTTCAACACCACAGTTTAAAAGCATCAATTCTTTGGCACTCAGCTTTCTTTATAGTCCAACTCTCACTTCCATACATGACAACTAGAAAAACCATAGCTTTGACTAGATGGGCCTTTGTTGCCAAAGTAATGTCTCTGCTTTTCAATACGCTGTCTAAGTTGGTCATAGCTTTTCTTCCAAGGAACAAGCATCTTTTAATTTCATGGCTGCACCCATGAAATTAATGCAATCACCCATCATCTTCAGTGATTTTGGAGCCCCCAAAAATAAACTCTGTCACTGTGTCCACTGTTTCCCCATCTATTTGCTATGAAGTGATGGGACTGGATGCCATGATCTTAGTTTTTTGAATATTGAGTTTTAAGCCAATTTGCACTCTCCTCTTTCACATTCATCAGAAGGCTCTTTAGTTCTTTTTCACTTTATGCCATAAGAGTGGTGTAATCTGCATATCTGAGGTTATTGATATTTCTCCCTACAATCTTGATTCCAGCTTGTGCTTCATCCACCCCGGCATTTTGCATGATATACTCTGATTATAGTTGCATGACGTAATCTGATAAATACTCATATTATGTATTTGATATGATTCTAATTATATAGTCCTTGATCATTTTAAAGGAGCCATTTTATGATGCTCCTAATTTCATCTTAACTAATTACTCCTTTATCCTAGATATGTCCTACAAATGAATTTTTTAAATTCACATCAATATGCAAAATCTTCCTGTGAACCCATGTATCCCTCAAAATGTGAATCTAAAACCATTCAATGATATAGATATATATTAAAATAAAATATATAAATTTATAAAAGCGTAGCTATACATATGTTAGGATTCAGTTAAGCTAAATTTAAGCCCATCAAGGAAAGATATAAAGGTGATTGAGATTATATATATGTGTATATATATACATAGTCAACTCTTAATTTTACCTATTTATGGTTGTATGAAATGTATGCATAACACATCTTAATACAACCGAAAACCATAGGTAGTTTCTTCATTTTACTATCTACTAGGACATCACAAAGACACATAAACACAATCATAGACTCACTAACTCTGTGATATATTCCCAACCTTTTTAAATAAGATGGAGAAAGACCACAAATGAACTCCAATAGGCAACTAATCTGGTCATGGATAATCATTGTGGAAAATATTAACAGTTGAAAGAGTATAATATTCATTAGAAAATAACATACCCTTCATAAGACGTGGTTATGCCAGCAACTGAAGAACTATCACAGATCATGAAAAAACACAAAAAATGGAGAAGATACTCAGTAAAAGATAACCAACATCCTATGTGGGCAGCTTGTACGACAGTAATCTTGAACTTCTTCATAAATAAACCGCCAACTATATAGCCAATGCATATTGGAGGGAAGTTATAAATACCTATAAATGCAATTAGAATATTATATACAAAGTGACATAGCGAAGGAACAAATATTATAACACACTGATCTACTATGTCTTACATTAAAAATCATTTAGGTCCAACTCATAGTGAAGAAGTTTAATTTAAACTTATCCCCTCTTAGTTACATATTACATACAGAGAGATTTTAAAATGCCTCACAACATCAAAGTAATTTTGGAAGACTGTTATCATTATCATGTATTTAATTAATAGCAGAAGTATGTAAATTTCTTGTCTGAGTTATGTTCTATATCTTTTTTCTTAGGATGCAGGTAGAAGTGACAAGTCAAAGTCAACCAGCCATTTATTACTTTCTGTTTTTTGGGTGGGATTATATATATAATGATTTGTATGTAATGTATATTGTTAAATCATAAATAGTAATAGTAAATCATAAATAGTATGATTTATATGATTCTACAGCTATTTTATTCCCACTCTGATTCTTGAGAACTTGACTCAGCTCAAGGTATTTTAAAGGTATTTTGCTGAGCCTGTAATTGTCAAGTGTCTTTACATTCCATGCCTTACTGCTACTGACTAGCACTCTCCTTCCCCTAATCCCCTAATAAAGGAAAGAAAAAAGCGGGCAAAGACAGCCCTAGGTTGCATCCTTATAATACCAGGGTCTGTCTACTGAATCACATTCTTGGAAGAGCTTAATATCCATTCTTGAGTCCCATACCAGAGAGTCCAATTTAGTATAACTGAGATGAGTCCTAGGTACATGGACTTTTAACACCGTAAATGATGTGGATACATGTAATCTGGAAATTTTCCTTTCGAAACAGCAAAAAAAAAAATCTCAGAAAAAACTCAAGGTGGAGTAGAACTATGGAGTTGAGAAATAGACTGCTTCCTGCCATATCAGTAAATAAAGGACAGCACAGTCATCAGCAATGGCAGCCACCACAGACAGCGAGCAGGTAAGCCCTGAAGGAACTCAGGAAAGAAAAAATACATGATATCTAGCAGCCATCAGACTGCAGCCACTCCCTATGGTGAGCCCGGAGGATGTGAAACTCAGCATGTTAAAACACCCGAAACTGGCCCCAGATAGCTGAGATGCATTTCAAAGGAATGATTTCAGTGAGCCCAGGCTCTTGTATCTTTCCATAGATAGAAAAGTGCTAAATTCCTTAACTTGCCATATCTGGTTTCTTTTAATTAGCAATCATCTTTTGATGTTCTGACTACCTGCCCTTTGTTGTAAAACTTTATAGCATAGCTCCTCACCCCCTTATCTCTTAGCAGCAGTTCTCTCAGGGGGTTACTTGAAATGCTATTTCCCTGGCTAAAAGTCCTAAAAATTTCTCCTGAATAAACCATAACTTTCAGCTTTTAGGTTGTGAATATTTTTTAAATCCACAAAGATTAGTGTGGTAGCAGGAAAATCAGAATATATGTGCTGCAGAGATATCTCAAAATTCCAGAAGAGGGTCTTCCCTGGTGGCTCAGTGGTAAAGAATCTGCCTGCTGATGCAGGAGACATGGGTTATATCCTGGAGGATCCCACACGCCATGGGGCAACTAAACCTTGGTGCCACAAATACTGAGCCTGTGCTCTAGAGCATGGGAGCTGCAACTACTGAGCCCACGTGCTTTTCGACTAAATGAAGCCCACACACTTTAGAGCCCCTGCTCCTCAACTAGACAGTAGCCCCTACTCACCACAACTAGAAAAAGCTAGGACATAGCCACAAAGATCCAGCACAGGCAAAAATGCTTAAATAAATAAATAAAATCAGAGGAGCTGAGGAGCTAGGTTAGAAACCATGGAATTAATGGATTGGAGCCAGAAAAGCAAAATCTGGGAGTGAAATACAACTCCTGATCAGTTAACTGTCTTACTTTTTACATGAACAAATTACCAGTGTGAAACTTTTATCCCCCGTGCATTCCCCAAGATTTCTACAAACATTCCAAATTTGCATTCTGACTAGGGAAAAACCCAAGTGTGTTAGTCACTCAGTTATGCCCAACTCTGTGATCTCATGGACTGTAGCCCACCAGGCTCCTCTGTCCATAGAATTCTCCAGGCAAGAATACTGGAGTGGATTGCTATTTCCTTTTCCAGGGGATCTTCTCAACCCAGAGACTGAACCTGGGTCTCCTGCATTGTGGGCAGATTCTTTACCTTCTGAGTAGCCAGGGAAGCCCAGAGAAAGACCCAAAGAGAAAAACAAAACAGAATTCTATGCCTACTTCCCTTCCCTACCCTCTCATGATTTCCCTGGAGGCAGAAGGGGGAGAGTACCAGAGGCAAAAATATCCTAACATTTCAATTGAGGAGTTTCCTAGATTCATCATCACACTGTTCAGCATTTCATGGGGGAAAAAAGTGGGCTACTAATACAGAGAAAAACAAACATACCAAGGAGAAAGATTGCCTCTGAAGCTGATTTTCCATAGTGCTGTTCCATATATTTAGGCATGAAGGAAATCATACTGACAAATGCATTGAACTGCAGCACACTTATCAGTATGAAAAGCATGTAAATTGGGTTGCATAAAAGACTTTTCATGAAGGGTAAAAAATCTGAAAGGAAAGAATGACAAAGGTGTCAAACTAACTTGGTTTGCATTTTACGACTGACTTTTTCTGAAATATCAACCTCCCCTCTAAATTCTGTTTTCCTGTTTTGTAATGCACATTTATACAAAAGGATTGATTTTATTCTTCTTACCCTTTGAAAGGTAAAGTTGTATCATTGTTTTGGTAGCTTCTGCAAGTCAGTGAGCCTGCTGACTGGACAAGGATCAGAACACTATCATTTACCTTCACTAAGTTACTATCGCGCCTTCAGGAAAAAGCATATGAGTAAAATATTGCTCGAGTTCACACCATTTCCTTTTTTATCCTTCTTTTTTCCTCTACTACTATCCTCTCTTCTCTAGATATCATCATGAGAGATATATCATGAGAGATACTTGTTCTCTTGTTCTGTTCTCTGAAGTCAGGAAGGAAATTAATTCGATAGAGAGGTATCACAATTGATATTATCATTCCTGAGTATTTAAAATGAAGATACATGTGGAAATTCACAGCATAAAAATTTTCTTAAGTACTAGGTTCTCTGCTTCTGCAATACAATTTTGATGGTTCTGCTTATGGTTCACACATAATCTCTTAAAATAGGTCTCATGCCTGAGACTCTGATTCATTTGGTATATACTAAGAATATACCATGCAAATCATTTGGTATATACATTTAAGATACATTGTACATACTGTGTAAATGCTTTAACCAAAACATTTTCCTGTTTGTATGGACTAAGAAAGCTCAGAGTCAAATTTGCGACCTAGCTCTGGCAAAGATTCTGGGTCATGCTGCCTGCATTTGGGGTCAAAGTGTCACTCATGGTTTCTTTTTACTTCTATCTTCACATTCTTCATCTTAATTTCCTTACTTATCATATACTATCTTAGTTTGCTTCATAGACTGCCTAATAATCATTCTAGAACAAAGTATCAATAAATAATCGGGAAGAGAAGGAAAGAATCTAGTTGTAGGATTCATATTTATAAATAAAGTCATGGCCGGGAGAAACTTGTGTCAGAGCTCTTTGAAGCTTCTTAAGTTACCCGTGTTTGTTGACATTCTGTTCTAATAGATGAGTCTCCGTAATTTCTATTCATTTTCTAGATTTCTTATACTGAGTTAAGCCCTTGTTATCCTTTCCTCTATCAAATATAGAGAATTACATGACCTGACACTTTTCTTTTTCTGCCTTAGCTTCCAAGAAGCTCACAGACAAGCTAGTATTTTTGTTTCAGAACTATATAGTACTTATTTTGATTAGCGGGTATCTTTCCTCTTTTTTTCCTTGGTTTGAATTTCTTTTTTAATTAGATCTATGCTCTCTATAGGAGAAGGCAATGGTAACTGACTCCAGTACTCTTGCCTGGAAAATCTCATGGACAGAGGAGCCTGGTAGGCTGCAGTCCATGGGGTTGCAAAGAGTCAGACATGACTGAGCGATTTCACTTTCACTTTTCACTTTCATGCATTGGAAAAGGAAATGGCAACCCACTCCAGTGTTCTTGCTTGAGGAATCCCAGGGACAGGGGAGCCTGGTGAGCTGCCATCTATGGGGTTGCACAAAGTCGGACATGACTGAAGCAACTTAGCAGCAGCAGCATGCTCTATATAAAATAGTTTTTTAAAGCAAATGGGGACAAATTTATTTACTTACTTATTTGAATGCCCAGGTTGACATAAAATTTTATAGAAATGCTGATCTGAGATAATTCAGCTTCTAAATAATATCGCTTATTTTCATATAATAGCATGTGAAGAATCAGGCTAGCTAGAAATTGACTGCTGTCTGCTAATATCAAATTATTTTCATGTAGCCTAGCACACTGTAATGTTAGACTAAAATACAGACATAATTATAGAAAATATAAAGTAAATTATATAGACTTGAAATATTTATATTTGCCTTTAGTGATTCCATCCCTTTTCTTCTTGACATCTTCTTGTTTCTCTTTGTCATTTTTAATGATCTCAGCATTATGTTCTAGTCCTTCCTTTGGAAGCGTTTTGGGCAAAAAGAAAAAAGGAATGGCAGTGAGCACATTCACTCCTGCACAAATCAAAAAGCCAATCCACCATGCACCAACCCAACGAGTATCAGTGGGAGTTATGGTCAGATCATCTGTAAAGAGATATACACATTTTTTTATTAGCTTAAGTCATTATTTCCTGTACAAGCTATAGAAAATTATTACCATTACAGCTGTCAAGTTTTAGCCAAGTATAGAATTTGTATAAAATTCAGACATTGATAAAACTTGTCTGAAAACATATGGTATTACAATATTGCCTAGCAGTAAACTAGTTTGACTATCTGTCCTACCAGGTAAGGAATTAATAAATAGGTACAAGGGCTTCTCAGGTGGCAAAGAACCCCCTGCCAATGCAGGAGATGCCAGAGACTCGGGTTTGATCCCTGGATCAGGAAATTCCCTGGAGTAGGAAACGGCAACCCACTCCCATATTCTTGCCTGAGAAATCCCATGGACAGAAGACTGGTGGGCTACAGTTTGCAGAGAGTCAGACACAACTGAGCACACAAAAAATATATATAAATAGGTATATATTAATTAGCTATAAGGGGACTTCCCTTAGAGCTCAGTTGGTAAAGAATCTGCCTGCAATCTGGTTTGATTCCTGGGTCAGAAAGATCCACTGGAGAAGGGATAGATTACCCACTCCAGTATACTTGGGCTTCCCTTGTGGCTCAGCTGGTAAAGAATCCGCCTGCAATGTGGGAGACCTGGGTTTGATCGCTGGGTTGGGAAGATCCCCTGGAGAAGGGAAAGGCTACCCACTCCAGTATTCTGGCCTGGAGAATTCTATGGATTGCATAGTCCATGGGGTCACAAAGAGTTGGTCACAACTGAGCAACTTTCACTTTCACTTTCTACTTGTTATCCACAAATGATTGCTTGATTTTAAAAAATTCAAACTGATGTGCTTAAATCTCCTGAAAAAAAAAAAAATGATTTGTGCGATAGAATGAGTATTGGATTCTGTGTTAGAACATCAGCATTTTATCATGCTCTCCTGTTCACTGGTTTGAAATACTTGAAAAATTTTTTAAACTCCTCAACCTCAACTTGGTCACCTGAAAAGTAGAGATTCTATCTGAGGGTCAAGTAAGCAAAATTTAAATGTGATATACTTGATGATGTTTTGTGTACTATAGACATTGTTTAGATTTTATGGAATTACCTGTGTTCACCGATTCAGTGTCAACATAAATATTTGCACAGAATGACGCTAATGAAAGACCAATCAAAGGACCAATGATAGCTCCTGTTTCGATTAACCCTAAAAATGAAGGTAAACGTAAAGTTATGGTAAAGTACTACACCCACATAAAGAGTTCTAATCCCATGAAGAGTCTGAGGATCAAATTGTTTTTACCTGAGATATTTTTGCCTTATGTATTCAATCTGTTGGAAACTTACTTGGTTTATAATAAGTAACATGGTTGTTTCTTTAAATGTTGAAAAAGGAATCTCATAATTTGACGCCACTTTCTCTAGGCCTCCAAATTCTCTTTCACACCAGGTTACAAGTAAAGGCTTGTGATTAGAAGTGATTGGCTGCAGCAGGATGCGAATATTGTATGCAAACTCCTTTCTCCAAGATGAAAATATCCCTCTTCACTTATGAAAGACTAACTTAAAATGATCAGAGTGTTTGTATGACTCCATTCCTTAATAATAATTTTGAAATGAAACTAAGGAAATGCGAATCTTTAAATTCTATGGCATCATATTCCACAATCTCAAATTGACCTGGTAAATTGATAAGACAAAGATTAGATTAATAGACTGTCTATATTATGATTCAAAACCATTTTCTCTTGTGGTATTATAGATTGGTTAGAGTGATTGCCTTTTATGGCGAATTCTGTTGCGTTTTGTGAGTAAACCATTACTGTGTCCCATTTTGGAATAGAATTTTCAATACTGTATCATGGGTGGATATTTTGATTACAGCTGAGATCTTGCTATTGATAAAGTCACATTATAGAGCAAAAACCTTTTGATGTTTTCCACAGTCATATTTTTGAATGAATTTTAAAGCAATATCAGGTTATGATAAATTCCATGTGGCATATTCTCAGAAAAATTTCATTCCCAAATCAACAACTTGATAATGTCCTTAAATGCACAAACTTCTAAATTTTGATAAAATCTAATTATCTATTTTTTTCCTCTTGTTGCTTGTGCTTTTGGTTTCATACTTAAAAACTGTTGTCTAATTCAAAGTCATGAAGATTTACACCTATGTTTCCATCTAAGAGTTTCACAGTTTACCTCTTACATTTAGGTCTTTTATCCATCTTGAGTTAAATTTTTGTATATGGTACCAGGTAGGAATCCAACTTCATACTTTGGCACCTGGATAGCCAGTTGCCCTTTAACCATTTGCTGAAAATAATCTTTTCTCATTGAATGATTTTAACATCTATCTTACAGTCAATTAACCATAGAGGTATGGGTTTATTTCTAGAGTAGCACTTCTATTCTATTGGCCTATATATCTACCCTTGAGGCAGAATCACAATGTTATTATTATAATTTTGTAGTAAATCTTGAAATCAGAAGTGTGAGTCTGTTGTGTTTTTTTTTTAAATTTTGTTTATTCATTTATTTTTGACTGTGCTGGGTCTTCGTTGCTACCTGTGCTTTTCTCTAGCTGTGGTGAATGGAGGCTACTCTCATTGCAGAGCACAGGCTCTAGGGCACACAGGCTCAGTAGCTACGGTACATGGATTTAGTTGCCACAGGCATGTGGGATCTTCCTGGACCAGAGGTCAAATCTGTGTCCCCTTCATTGGCAGATGAATTCCCAACCACTAGGCCACCGGGGAAGTCCATTGTTCTTATTTTTTAAGGATGTTTTGGCTGCCCAGTGCCCCTTGCATTTCCATTTGCATTTTAAGATCAGCTTGTCCATTTCTCCAAAAATAAAAGCAACTGGTATTATAATTTTCCTAGGCATTGCACTGAATATGTAGATCAATTTAGGGAATACTCTCAAGTTAGAATACTTGAACTTTTTCTAGTTCTATCCTCATTTTTAATGATACTTCTCTTCCATCTTACTGTCATATCCTTTCTTATCCTCCACATTCCCCTTCATCCTTACTTGACTTTTTACTCGTCTGGATTGTTATCATCAGCTATCTCGTGACTTGTCTATAATTCTGAGTCTATAGTGATCCTTCCCTGCTTCCGTTAAAAATCAAGGCATGAGCTTCTTCAACTTTCTTCTTTGTTACTTCAAAATAGACCTTCATTTATTGCCTATGCCTTCTCCATAGTTCTATGGGTGCGTGCACCCTGCACACACCTGACTTCTTGATGCCTACCCTTTCTGTCTTCTCTGATGTCTTGTTCAACCAAACACTCTCTCTTGTGTATTTGTTCAATCTCCCTCATCCACTGATTTCTGCAATATATCAAATTCACACTGATTTCATTCCTGTCATTACACTCTGCATCTACTTCCTCACCACTCACTCGACTCAAATGCTATCACTTTCTACTCACAAAACTCTCAGTGATCTCTTTGCCACTTGTCTATGTTAGTTGCTCAGCCACTTATCTGGTGTCCTTTTCATGGTCTTCATCTTACCTGGCCAGCTTTCTTTTGATGCTCTTCCTCTTAAGACTCAGAAATCTGTGCATTCATCTATTGTTCTACTTTTTCCCTCATGACTACCCCTTCTTTTAATTTTCTTCCTTCTACTTCCTTCCTTCCTTCCTTCTACTTCCTCCCTTACTTCCTTCTACTCTACAAATAAGAATTGTTGCTTTAGTATATTATCCTGGGACCTTTCACTATATAGAATAAGTCATCCTATCACAATCTATTTCTCCCTCTTTTTTTTATTTTTGTCTCTGTATTGATGATTCTCAAATTTTATGTCTAGCTTTTATATTCTCTCCTAAACTTTACAGACATGCATGGAAATTTTTTCTTGGTATATAGCTAGTTAAATTATACCTGGCCATATTTATTTCACTTTCCCCTAAGTTTAATGTAATTTTTCAAATCTAATTATATACATATTTATCAAATTTTATTTATTTATAATTATGTAGCTATTTGGTTTCCCAGGTGGCTCAGTGATAAAGAATCTAACTGCAGATGAGGGTTCAATCCCTGGGTCAGGAAGATTCCCTTGAGGACAGCATGGCAACCCACTCCAGTATTTCTTGCCTGGAAAATCTTGTGGACAGAGGAGACCAGTAGGCTACAGTCCAGATGGTCACAAAGAGTTAGACACAACTTAGCAACTGAGCACATGTAGTTATTTATATACTAAATTTTATATGGACAATGTCTTACTCATCTTAATACATCTAGAGATTATCAGTTGTTTCTATGTATTATATACTCTAATATTTGTTGAAGAAAGAAATACATATTTTAACAAGGCATTTGTTAATTTATTGCAGGTGAGCATTTTGTATTCTTTCAATATAAGTATGTAGAGGGATTTGAAAGGATTGAATAGAAAGACACTGAAAAAGATTATTGCAAAATCAATAAGCCATCAAAAATCTCCCAAAGTTGCTTCAAATAATGGTTCCTAAATATTTTAACTCCTCATTATGTGTAGCTCTGTTCCTACCTTCTCTCACCCTCTTTGATTTTTTTGGTTTAAAAAAGCTATTTCAACATTAATAGCAAAATGTCCCAGTATTCAAAGTTATGATTTTACAACTAACAACAGATGGAATAACTAAGGAATATAAACAAATTATATACAATAAATTAAGACCTTTTAGGAGATTGTAAGGCAACATACAAAGGTGGATGTTAAGTTGCCTGTTGTGGGAGGTAGTGATAGATTTTAGGAAAGTAAATTTCAGGAAACATAATCAAAGGTCTGAAGACAGATATGTATGGAAAATGTTGTAGAGAGGTTGTGATATCATAGAGAGATTGTGATAAAGAGAAACTATATAGGAAACTAGATAAATTGAGGGCAGAGCTAGGAATAATTGGTGGGCTCATATTTAATAAAGAGTCAGCATACTTCATCAACATGAGAGAGAAGACATTTAATATATTTGAGAAAAATTATATTGCAAAAATTTTTATAAGAAATTGATTTTAAATACTACAGGTCAAATGACCAATATCAAAGCTAACAAAGACCTGAACAAAAATAGAAGTAATGAAAATAGAAAGATTTTGAATAAATGACATTTTAGAGAAAATACTGCTAAATTTCTTCACAGATTGGGTATACATTGGTGCCAAGAAACTGAAGAAGGCAAATAGAACTCCAGGGGAATTAGATTATTGGTATTTTCAATAATAAAAAGCTATTTTAGCAAAGTGGCTTACTTGGAGATAGCCTATAATTGCTCTGTTCAACAAACGTTAATTGATGGCCAATTGCACCAAAGCACTCTGTTCAACATTCTGGAAATGTCTAAGCATCTAAATAAATAACTCATATCCATGCTCAAGGAAATTACTGAAAAGAGGCTAAGGTAGATTTTCCAACTCACCAATATACAAAGGAGAGTTTTCAGATTTGGCAAAATCTTCTATGTAGGAAATACCCAAAGGCATGATGGGAGTTTCACCAATTCCACGTACAATATTTCCTACTAATACATACACCCACATTAATGATTTAACTTCCTTCACACATTCTGCATTAAAAGAAAAAAGCATTGCATTAGTGTTTGAGTAGCAAAATATTAGCAATATTTAACTCTCAGTTTTTAGTAAGCATGTCACAGTTCTTATGTGACCCCAGCACTTACCAACAACTTACAGTGCCAGAGTCTGGATGGGAGGGGAGGTTGGGGGAAATGGACACATGTATATGTATGGCTGAGTCCCTTTGCTGTCCACCTGAGAGCATCTCAACATTGTTAATCAACTATTTTGTTGTTGTCATTTCATTGCTACATCATGTCTGATTCTTTGTGACCCCAGGGACTGTAGCCAGCCAGGCTTCTCTGTCCATGGAATTCTCCAGACAAGAATACTGGAGTGGGTTGCCATTTCCTTCTCCAGGGGATCATCCCAACCCAGGGATCAAACTCATATCTCCTGCATTTCAGGCAGATTCTTTAGCACTGAGCCACCTCAGGGAAGCCCATTAATCAACTCTCTCGTTGTCGCTATTTAGTTGCTATGTTGTGTTCGATCCTCTGAGACCCCATGAACTGTAGCCCACCAGGTTCCTCTGTCCATGGGATTTCCTAGGCAAGAATACTGGAGCAGGTTGCCATTTCCTTCTCCAGGAGATCTCTCTGATTCCAATATAAAACAAAAAGTTATAAAAAAATATATTGAATTCAAAGCAATATTGCATAAAGTGAAAAAAATTTACTACATCAGCAAAGACTCATTGGGCCATCTCTTTTGCATTTTCAAACAAATACTTAGGTACGGCCAACAATAAGCGGTATCCTGGAGCCAGTTCCTACTGGGTTAGAAGAGATGAGTATACACATCTCTTCCCAATTCAGTATTTAGCAGTAGTTTGGTGAGAGTATTTACACCACAGAAATTTGCAAACACTAAAAATCATAGCTTTTTTATTCCCCTCCAGAGACTTAATTTACTAGCAACTACTGAACTTAGTTAACTGCTATAACTGCTACCCAATTTATATACTAACTTTGGGGAGAGGAAGAAATACAAATATCTCTTTCTAGAATTGTTACTATATTTATAAGATTTAAGAGTTTACGTTCTCTACAGTTATAATTATTTTATAGAAACTAAAAATATTTAACTGCGTAGTAATGTAGAGTCCACTATGTATTTGACCACCAAATAACTTTTTCTAAAATTGGAGTACAGTGACTTACAATACTATATTAGTTTCAGGTAAACAACACAGTAATTCAATGTTTTTATAGATTATACTCTATATAAGGCTACTATAAAATATTGGCTATATTCCCTGTGTTGTACAATATATCCTTTTGTCTAATTTATTTTACCTAGTAGTTTGTGTCTCTTAATTCCCTTCTCCTGTTTTCCCCTCTCCTATCCTTCTCCCCACTGGTAATCACTAGTTTGTTCTCTGTACTTATGAGTCTGTTTTGGATTTGATATATTCATTCATTTGTTTCATTTTTTAGATTCCACATATAAGTCAAAACATACAGTGTTTCTCTTTTTCTGACTTATTTTGCCAAGCATAAGACCCTCCATGATGTGGTAAATGGCAAAATTTCATTCTTCTTTGTGGCTAACATATTCCATTGTGTATATACCACATATTCTTTATTCATTCATCTGTTGATGGATATTTAGCTTGCTTCCGTATTTTGGCTATTGTAAACAATGCAACTGTGAACATTGAGATGCATGTATCTCTATGAATTAACATTTTTGTTTGTTTATATATATATACACACACACACACATACAGGAGTAGAATTGCTGAATCGTAAGGAAATATTAGAAAGGAGAGACATTACTTTGCCAACAAAGGTCTGTCTAGTCAAGGCTATGGTTTTTCCAGTGGTCACGTATGGATGTGAGAGTTGGACTGTGAAGAAAGCTGAGCACCGAAGAACTGATGCTTTTGAACTGTGGTGTTAGAGAAGACTCTTGAGAGTCCATTGGACTGCAAGGAGGTCCAACCAGTCCATCTGAAAGGAGATCAGTCCTGAGTGTTCATTGGAAGGACTGATGCTAAAGCTGATACTCCAATACTTTGGCCACCTCATGCAAAGAGTTGACTCATTGGAAAAGACCCTGATGCTGGGAGGGATTGGCAACAGGAGGAAAAGGGGACGACAGAGGATGAGATGGCTGGATGGCATCACTGACTCGATAGACATGAGTTTGAGTGAACTCTGGGTGTTGGTGATAGACAGGGAGGCTTGGCGTGCTGCAGTTCATGGGGTCGCAAAGAGTCGGACGTGACTGAGTGATTGAACTGAACTGAACTGAACTTAAGGAAATGGCTACCCACTCCAGTATTCTTACCTGGGAAATCCCATTGACAGAAGAGCCTGGCAGGCTGTAGTCCATGGGGTCACAGAGTCAAACATGACATAGCCACTGAACACCAATATGTTAGCTCTATTTTTAATCTTTTAGGGACTTCCATACTGTTTTTCACAGTGGCTATACAAATTTACATTCCCATCAGGGGCCTACAAGAGTTCCCTTTTCTCTGTATCATCACCAACCTTTGTTACTTGTCATCTTTTTGAGGACAGCTATTTTGGCAGGTGTAAGATGGTATCTCATTGTGGTTTTTGATTTGCATTTTCCCAGTGAGTAGTAAACTGTGCCACCTGCAGAAGTGAAGGTCCTGAACACAGCTGGATCTTGAAATTTCTTGTGAGGCTATCTGTCAGTCATGTCCAGTCCAGAAAATCATAATTTCCATTTCTTGGTATTCATATTTTATCTTGACGAGCATAAAGATTTATGTCTATAGATATTAAGCAAATTCTAGTTTTCCTCTAAGGCAAAAAATGAATATACCAAGGAATCAAAGAATCGACACACTCTCCTGGAGGCACACCATACTGGGAAGGCACACCATATGGAGGCACACCATGTTTATCTACTACAAAGCACACTAAGAAAAATAGGAAATAGGACCTGAATCATTCTTTGGTAAAAACCAGCTCAAGGAGAACACAGGCTACTGCTGATGTCACTGTTTCCCTTTGTTTCCCCAGGGGGTTCCTTTAGCTTAGAGTTTCTGAGACAGCTATTCTTAAACTCCTTTGAACTATTTAGAATAAGGACCCACTATATAATAGCACAGGAAACTCTACTCAATACTTAATAATGGCCTATATGGGAAAAGAATCTAAAAAAGTATGGTTGTATGTATAACATTCACTCTGCTGTATACCTGAAACTAACACAACATTTTAAATCAACTATACATCAATGAAAATTTAAAGAAAAATAAACTATTTGCTTCCCTCTTATTTCATCCTGGTAGTGAAATTTCCAACTTAGGGGACCACCATAACTTTCACTAATATGAATCCAGCATGAAAATGTCCTCATCACAGGAAAAGAAGTTCTGGTCTGAGGCAAGTCAGTAAGGTCACCTCTTTGCTATAGAATATCAATTGTTTGCTATTACGTCGCTCAGTCATGTCTGACTCTTTGTGACCCTAGAGACTGCAGCACACCAAGATTTCCTGTCCCTTCACTATCTCCTGGAGTTTGCTCAAGCTCATGTCCCTTGAGTCGGTGATGCCGTCCAACCATCTCATCCTCTATCTTCCCCTTCTCCTCCTTCCGTCAATCTTTCCCAGCATCAGGGTCCTTTCCAGTGAGTCAGTTCTTTGCATCAGGTGGTCAATAATATAACACAAATCTTAAGAATTTTCTTTCTATCTCTGTTTCCTATTTAGATAATTGTATAGACCCAGATAATCATGATGATGTGATCACTAATCTAGAGCCAGACATATGGGAATGTGAAGTCAAGTGGGCCTTAGAAAGCATCACTATGAACAAAGCTAGTGGAGGTGATGGAATTCCAGCTGAGTTATTTCAAATCCTGAAAGATGATGCTGTGAAAGTGCTGCACTCAATATGCCAGCAAATTTAGAAAACTCAGCAGTGGCCACAGGACTGGAAAAGGTCAGTTTTCATTCCAATTCCAAAGAAAGGCAATGCCAAAGAATGCTGAAACTACCGCACAATTGCACTCATCTCACATGCTAGTAAAGTAATGTTCAAAATTCTCCAAGCCAAGCTTCAGCAATACGTGAACGGTGAACTCCCTGATGTTCAAGCTGGTTTTAGAAAAAGCAGAGGAACCAGAGGTCAAATTGCCAACATCCGCTGGATCATGGAAAAAGCAAGAGAGTTCCAGAAAAACATCTATTTCTGCTTTATTGATTATGCCAAAGCCTTTGACTGTGTGAATCACAATAAACTGGAAAATTCTGAAAGAGATGGGAATACCAGACCACCTAACCTGCCTCTTGAGAAATCTGTATGCAGGTCAGGAAGCAACAGTTAGAACGAGCTGGAATCAAGACTGCTGGGAGAAATATCAATAACCTCAGATATGCAGATGACACCACCCTTACGGCAGAAAGTGAAGAGGAGCTAAAAAGCCTCTTGATGAAAGTGAAAGAGGAGAGTGAAAAAGTTGGCTTAAAGCTCAACATTCAGAAAACGAAGATCATGGCATCTGGTCCCATCACTTCATGGGAAATAGATGGGGAAACAGTAGAAACGGCATCAGAATTTATTTTGGGGGGCTCCAAAATTACTGCAGATGGTGACTGCAGCCATGAAATTAAAAGATGATTACTCCTTGGAAGAAAAGTTATGACCAACCTAGATAGTATATTTTAAAGCAGAGACATTACTTTGCCGACTAAGGTCTGTCTAGTCAAGGCTATGGTTTTTCCTGTGGTCATGTATGGACGTGAGAGTTGGACTGTGAAGAAGGCTGAGTGCCGAAGAATTGATGCTTTGAACTGTGGTGTTGGAGAAGACTCTTGAGATTCCCTTGGACTGCAAAGAGATCCAACCAGTCCATTCTGAAGGAGATCAGCCCTGGGATTTCTTTAGAAGAAATGATGCTAAAGCTGAAGCTCCAGTACTTTGGCCACCTCATGCAAAGAGTTGACTCATTGGAAAAGACTCTGATGCTGGGAGGGATTGGGGGCAGGAGGAGAAGGGGACGACCGAGGATGAGATGGCTGGATGGCATCACGGACTCGATGGACGTGAGTCTGAGTGAACTCCGGGAGATGGTGATGGACAGGGAGGCCTGGCGTGCTGCGATTCATGGGTCACAAAGAGTTGGACACGACTGAGCGACTGAACAGAACTGAACTGAACTGATAGACCAAATCGTCAGTATAAACCCATCCTTCTAAGATGCTTTCCACAATGGAATTAACTCTACAGTGGCCCTTGGCAGGATGTGTTTGCCTTATTTTTTTTAACATCTGTTTATTTATTTGGTTGCAACAGTTCTTAGTTATGGCAGGTGGGATCTTTTTAGTTGCGGCATGGAACCCTTAGTTGTGGTGTATGGAAACTAGCTCCCTGACCAGGCCCCCTGCATTGGGAATGCAGTCTTAGCCACTAGATTACCAGAGAAGTCCCTAACTTTTTTTAAATAACCATTTTAAGGAATAGACAAAGCAGTCTTAGTAAGTATATGCAAATATAAGAGGACTAACATTCTCTGTTCTCCATTCCTATTCTCTGTGATCCTCTCAAAAATCCTGGGGAGAAAATATCTTTTTGTTCATTTACCTTACTTAACCAAACCCAATAACTCATTCAAAGCCCTTCCATAGAAAGTGTTCAGTTACAAATTAACTAAAGTAATGAAATTTATAACCTGATGGGTCCTCTGTTGGTTTGAAAATCTGGGTTCCATTTTCCATACACAAGAAACTGTTTGAAGACAAATTGCCGGAAACTGAAACTGTAGATTCATATTCATATCTGTATGAACACAAAAACACAATTGTGTTACAGAGTTTATGAGGACAACGTGAGCATTGTGAAGATGTTCATGCTTCATTTAAGATACAACATCCAAACCCAGGAAATGAGATATCTTTTTATCTTTGCCACCCAATCATCCTGGTTTGATGTTGCCAAAATGAACTTGCCACTCATGTAAATGTCCAATTCACTCACAGTTAGCTTTTGATTATCTGCATATCTACACTTTAGATTACCTACCATCAACCTTTTGTGATTTTTAGGTGATCATTTCCTGGAATATTACTGTGGGATAAGGAACAAAAACTAAGAAAAATAATAGACTCTACAAAGTATAATTAGAAAAATAAAGGCTTGTGGGGGGAGAGGAACAACATAATGAAACAAGTCTCCCATTTTGTTTTCTCTAAGGTTTGCTCATAAGATACATATTCCCACTTTCTGAGAATTCAAACAATAATCTCTTCATGCATTTACCAATCTCCAAGAAAAACAAAACATTTGCCCATCATAATGAGAGAACTTTGGATATTCAAACACTATGACAGTGCAGTGTAATGACGTTTTCTCTTCTCATAAGAACAAAATGGTTAATAGATTATGAACGTATGCCTTATATACCATAGGCAAATTACCACAAGAATCCTAGGCCCTTTCCAAAAAGTAGATTATTTTTTAATTTTTGTTGGAGTATAGTTGATTCATAACGTTATGTTAGTTTCTGTTGTACAGCAAAGTGAATCAGTTATACATATACATATATCTACCACTGTGTGCAAGAATCCCTTAGAAGAAATGGCGTAGCCATCATAGTCAACAAAAGAGTCTGAAATGCAATACTTGGATACAATCTCAAAAATGACAGAATGATCTCTGTTCATTTCCAAGGCAAGCCATTTAATATCACAGAAATCCAAGTCTATGCCCCGACCAGTAATGCTGAAGAAGCTGAAGTTGAATGGTTCTATGAAGACCTACAAGACCTTCTAGAACCAACACCCAAAAAAGATGTCTTTTTCATTATAAGGGACTGGAATACAAAAGTAGGAAGTCAAGAAACACCTGGAGTAACAGGAAATTTGGCCTTGGTGTACAGAATGAAGTAGGGCAAACGCTAATAGAGTTCTGCCAAGAGAACGCACTGGTCATAGCAAACACCCTCTTTCAACAACACAAGAGAAGACTCTACACATGGACATCACCAGATGGTTGACACTAAAATCAGATTGATTGTATTCTTTGTAGCCAAAGATGGAGAAGCTCTATACAGTCAGCATAAACAAGACCAGGAGCTGACTATGGTTCAGATCATGAACTCCTTATTGCCAAATTCAGACTTAAATTGAAGAAAGTGGGGAAAACCAACAGACCATTCAGATATGACCTAAATCAAATCCCTTATGATTATACAGTGGAAGTGAGAATTAGATTTAAGGGACTACATCTGATAGACAGTGTGCCTGATGATCTATGGGTGGAGGTTCGTGACATTGTACAGGAGACAGGGATCAAGACCATCCCCAAGAAAAACAAATGCAAAAAAACAAAATGGCTGTCTGAGGAGGCCTTACAAATACCTGTGAAAAGAAGAGACGTGAAAAGCAAAGGAGAAAAGGAAAGATATAAGCATCTGAATGCAGAGTTCCAAAGAATAGCAAGGAGAGAGATAAGAAAGCTTTCCTCAGTGATCAGTGCAAAGAAATAGAGGAAAACAACAGACTGGGAAAGACTAGAGATCTCTTCAAGAAAATTAGAGATACCAAGGGAACATTTCATGCAAAGACAGGCTCGATAAAGGACAGAGATAGTATGGACCTAACAGAAGCAAAAGATATTAAGAAGAGGTGGCAAGAAAACATAGAAGAACTCTACAAAAAAGATCTTCATGATGGAGATAATCATGATGGTGTGATCACTCACCTAGAGCCAGACATCCTGGAATGTGAAGTCAAGTGGGCCTTAGGAAGCATCACTAGGAACAAAGCTAGTGGAGGTGATGGATTTCCAGTTGAGCTGTTTCAAATCCTAACAGATGATGCTGTGAAAGTGCTGCACTCAATATGCCAGCACATTTGGAAAACAGCAGTGGCCACAGGAAAAGGTCAGTTTTCATTCCAATCCCAAAGAAAGGCAATGCCAAAGAATGCTGAAACTACCGCACAATTGCACTCATCTCACATGCTAGTAAAGTGATGCTTAAAATTCTCCAAGCCAGACTTCAGCAATACATGAACTCTGAACTTCCAGATGTTCAAGCTGGTTTTAGAAAAGGCAAAGGAACTAGAGATCAAATTGCCAACATGCACTGGATCATCAAAAAAGCAAGAGGGTTCCAGAAAAACATCTATTTCTGCTTTATTGACTATGCCAAAGCCTTTGACTGTGTGGATCACAACAAACTGTGGAAAATTCTGAAAGAGATGGGAATACCAGACCACCTAACCTGCCTCTTGAGAAATCTGTATGCAGGTCAGGAAGCAATTGTTAGAAGTGGACATGGTACAACAGACTGGTTCCAAATAGAAAAAGGAGTATGTCAAGGCTGTATATTGTCACACTGCTAATTTAACTTATATGCAGAGTACATCATGCGAAATGCTGGGCTGGAGGAAGCACAAGCTGGAATCAAGATTGCTGGGAGAAATATCAATAACTTCAGATATGCAGATGACACCACCCTTATGGCAGAAAGTGAAGAAGAACTCAAAAGCCTCTTGATGAAAGTGAAAGAGGAAAGTGAAAAAGTTGGCTTAAAGTTCAACATTCAGAAAATTAGGATCATGGCAGCTGGTCCCATCATCACTTCATGGCAAATAGATGGGGAAACATTGGAAACAGTGTCAGACTTTATTTTTCTGAGCTCCAAAATCACTACAGATGGTAACTGCAGCCATGAAATTAAAGATATCTCTTGGACTGCAAGGAGATCCAACCAGTCCATTCTAAAGGAGATCAGTCCTGGGTGTTCATTAAAAGGACTGATGTTGAAGCTGAAACTCCAATACTTTGGCCACCTCTTGGAAAGAGCTGACTCATTTGAAGAGACTCTGATGCTGGGAAAGATTGAGGGCAGGAGGAGAAGGGGATGACAGAGGATGAGATGGTTGGATGGCATCACCAACTCAATGGACACGGGTTTGGGTGGAGTCTGGAAGTTGATAATGAACAGGGAGGCCTGGCGTGCTGCAGTTCATGGGATCGCAGAGAGTCGGACATGACTGAGCAACTGAATTGAGACTGATACATATATCCACTCTTTTTTAGATTCTCTTCCCCTTTCAGTCCTTATGGCTCCTTGAGTAGATTTCCCTTGCTATACAGCAAGTTCTTATAATTATCTATTTTAAATATCATTGTGTGTCTACATCAAAATCCCCATGCCCTTTCTCTGAAAGTAAATTATAAGCTGCGATAATGGAAGAAAATATCTCCAGCTAAATGTCTCTTTGTTAGAAATTATGTTGGACTAGTTTCTATATTTTTACTAGATCACAGAAAGCCAAAATAACTAAATAAATAAATTTACCCTTCTGAGTTCCAAATGAGCTAAAGAATGTTATACTAGGAAGTCACTGATAATTCTAGTTTCTATGCTATTGAACATAATAAAAAGGGTCAATATACCTTCCCCTTAGAACAGTTGTCCAGTCATGGCCACAGAGCTTGGCTGTGAACTGTGGACAAAGGCTTGTGTCTGCACACTCATGATCCCGTGACACATGCCAGCTTCAGACAAAAGACTAGCACCTTTAGCAGAGGGTAGAAAGAAATATAAATAATAGCTGAATATTATTGATGTTGTCTTGGATAGGATAGAAAATAAACGGATAGTAAAAACTTTTTGCCTGAAAACTCCTGATCCCTTCAGAAAGGAGATGTCATATCATTTTCATTTATCTGATCCACAAAACTCATCAAAATAATTCATTCTAAGTCCGTTCATCCTGAAAACCAGCAAAATGGCAGCTGATGGCTTATCAAATGGCAAAGGAAGTATAATGTCACAAAGGTAAAGAGAATGGAAGATTGACAAGAAGAAAGGGAATTTGAAATTTTGACAAGAAGATAAGATTTGGAAAATGGGAAAATCAATAAGTGGGTGGTCACTGAACTAGAAAATATAAGAGATACAGGCTTGAGGAAGTGCCTGCAGGAGAGCAACCAAACATGAGCCACACACCCTTGGAAATTTCAGAGAGAATGCTAGATAAAGGTGGGAGTGGATATGATCCCAAAAATCAGAGGACTGATTTTAAATGTGTATAAAGAGTAGTTAAACCTTTATAGGCATTGTCCACCAGCCCAACAAAAATGGCCTTTGACTGCCGACACTCAGAACAGGCACTTTGAGGACAGCTTGTTGTTGTCATTTAGTCCCTAAATCATATAAGAGGCCACACTAAAAACTAGGGATATTAAGTAAAAGAAGAATCTATGTACTGAAGAGTGAGACTCCCACTCCCACCTGGCTGGTAGCCAAGTTGCACCATGTCTCAGACAGCAGATTGGAGAACCCCTGCCTAGATTAACTGACCCATGGGCAGTGCTGAGTCAGCTCTGAACCATCTAGTCCCTGTGCTGGGAAGAAGTCCTCCCACAACCATGTCGTACAAACGCACACAGAACTTCTGGTTAGTCTGTTGTTTTATCCCTGTTTCTTAAGTATGAATAGCTAACCAAGGACCACCAGATGTGTGAAGACCTATAACATAAGAACAGAGACAAAGCAAATAAAAAACTGTACACTTGAAGGAGACAGAGACAGGAAGACAGACGAAGAAATGTAGATGGAAAAAGACATTGCATTCTTAAAATAAGAGCAAGATGTTTCTTAAAAAGATACCTTCAAAGAACAACAAACAATACCTTGAAAATTTAAAATATGATAGCAGTGTTCTTGCCTGGAGAATCCCAGGAACGGCGGAGCCTGGTGGGATGCCATCTATGGGGTCGCACAGAGTCGGACACAGCTTAAATGAGTTAGCAGCAGCAGCAGCAGCAAAAGTTAGAAATGCATTCAAAGGTTTGAAAGGTAAAGAAATCTCCCCTGAAAGTAACAAGAAGACAAAGAGATAGAAAATTGGAGAGAAACGATCAGAAAATTATAGGTTAACTCAAGAGTATAACAACATTCAGGAACGAATGGAAGTTTTATAAAGAGAAGTGGAGGAGTGAAAGTTCCAGACAGAGCATGTGTGCTCAAGTCGTGTCACAAGAATACTGGAGTCGGTTGCCATTCCTCAGTTGGTAAAGGATCTGCCTGCAGTGCAGGAGACCCAGGTTGGATCCCTGGGTCTGGAAGATCCCCTGGAGAAGGAAATGGCAACCCACTCTTGTATTTTTGCCTGGAAAGTCCCATGGACAGAGGAGCCTGGTGGGCTGCAGTCTGTGGGGTCGCAGAGTCGGACACGACCGAGCACACACACATGCCATAGGGAAATGAAAGTGGGGGGAAGGGATATTATCCAAGAAACAATACAAATCATTTTTATAAATTTCCAGATTGGAGGCACCTAGAACAATAAAGGAAAATCACTTATACCAAGGCAATTATCATGAATTCAAGCTCTGGAGTTTCAGGAAAAATCCCAGGAGCTCCAGAGAGAAGAAACTGGACACAGGGTTTAAAATGCTATAGGATTCTCGAGAAAAACATTGAAAATGATATTTTCAACATCCCTAGGGTGAAAACCTCAAACCAGGATTTTATACCAGGTAAACTGTCAACCAGGTATGGAAGGAGAATAGGAATATTTTCAGATGCCCAAGGTCTTAAAATCGTTACATCCCTTACACACTTTCTCAGAAACCTATTAGATAATGTTTTCCACAAAGAGTAAGAATGAAAAGGAAAGTGGAAGATTCGATACCCAGGAAGTAAGTAACTGAATGGAAGAAAGAAGCAAAACAAGTTGCCAAGGAGAATGGTGAGTGAAAATTCCAAGGAGGCAGTCATGCAGCCGGCATGGAGAGCCCCTAGTTCAGATTGCAGATGGGATCAGTGGTGACAGGGGAGGCAGCTCAAAGACAAAAATGAAACCGTCTGATGTGTACAAGCGTATTCAGAAGACATTGCCCTACTGGTAGAGAATTTGGTGATGATTAGTGGGAAATGAAAATGAATCAAATATAAAATGAGGGGAATTTCCCTGTTGGTCCAGTGGTTAAGAATCCACCTTCTAATGCAGGGAATACAGATTCAATCGCTGGCCAGGGAACTGAGATCCCACATGCTGCAAGGCAATTAAGCCCGTGGGCCACAACTACTGAACCGACATACTGCAACTAAGACCTGATGCAGCCAAAAATAAACCAATGAATATTTTTTAATATACTAAAATGAGGCAATTATTTAATCTAGGAAAAATTAAAAGTGAAATAAAAAAGGAAAAATAGCATGGTTCAGCTGAAATGTAAAAAATATTTACATAGTCACACATGGAATAGTGACTATGATTTTACAGTAGGAAGGCAATATGTTTATTATATAACACTAAACTATCAAAAACTAAAAGGATAAACCTTTACTTAGAAATATGGAAGCAAAGAGCAGAAGAGTAAAATGAGTTGGGCGTGGCCACCTCTGAGGAGCAGTAACATGAGTAATATTGAAGGGGTGGAGGATAACACTTTTTTTAAATAATTTTACTTTTTGCAGCTTTGTACTCATTAATTTGGTAAAAGTTAAAATAAAAATCAACCTGAAGACTAGTCTATCTCTTGGTGACCTATAATTAAACAAAAACTATAATTGTACAGAATAACATAATTAAACAGAAATAACTGGAAAAAAATTGTCTGTAGAAAGGAGTAATCCCAAATTTTTCCAGGTCCTAAGAAATTTCATCAATTTCTAACATAATTCCACAATAAGAGAACAGACTGTGTATGATTTTAGGCCATGAAATTTTTGCACCTTGTTTTATGTCCCTGGCTATGTTCCAGAGTTTCCCAGTTTACCGTCTATGGAAATTTGAATAGAATTTGTATCCTACTATTATGTGAAAACTGTATAAATTTAATTATGTTGAATTGGTTCACGGGGCTTTTCAGGTCTAATATATCCTTCTACCTCTCTGTATATTCATTCTATTAATTTTTGAGAGTTTGATATTGAAACTCCAACAAAAATCTCAATTTATCTACTTAAAAAAATAATTGCAATAGATAGTAACCTCATTCTGTATTTTCCAAATCTCTTATAAATGTGTTATCATAGTTTGATCATTTAAAAAATTAAAATTAAAAAAAGAATCTTCATCAGACTCAACTCCACAAAAGCACTGTCCCAAATGTCTGTTTCATAAATTGACATGTTAAATGGAAGTCAGATAGCCAAGAGCATAGAAGAGGCAAGAAGGACAGAATCTGCACCTACAGTTCTTTTTTGCAGTTCTTATGACAGTTCTCTGTGACTTTAGGAAGCATTATTCCTAGAAAGGAAATCCAAGCTTATTTCCTGCAGCTGAAAATTGCACCTAAAAAATCACCAGAAGCTGCAATACTTACCGGCCCATGAGGAAGTGAGGTAGTGATTGCAAGAAACACCCTAGCCCCATAACCACACATCCAACACCAATCATTATTGGTCTATGCAGTTTTGTTCCAAAATAACTCACGAATATAATCAACAAAAGATTTCCTAGAAAAAAAATTGATGTGAGAAATGAATATTTCAATAATTATGAACAAAGTCTGAATTAACAACTTCACCCAATCATTAACTATCTAGCATTCATTACATAATAAATATCTCAAATACTCTTTGTACTCTTATAATTTTTGATTTATGCAATTAAAATGTTATTCTGAGAACACTTGGCATCAGATTGCCAAAGAGGTCCTTGACACAGAAATATTAATAACCCCAGCCAATCTCTTAGTGATTCTCCATTATCTAGAGGATAAAAGTTAAGTTTTGTAGTGAGCATACAAAGCTCTCTAGTAACTTATTTCTCACTCCTGCCCATTTCTACAGACTTATAATCTAGTAATTCCCACCTGAAGCTTGGCCAGTTGATAATAGTGGGCTTAACATTGCTCTACACATGAGCTACCATGCTGTTTCATCCTTATGTTTCTTCTTCTAAGGGAATTCTCTTCAAACTTATCAACCCTGTTTCTTCATCTGGAAAGCTTTTCCTTCAAGAGCCTATCTTCCTTAAGGGAGGTTGTGTCTCTTCTCTATGTTCCTAGAGGTATTGTCTTATACCTATGTCACCATACTTACTGCATTCAGTTAAATTATTTTGCATCTATGCCCTTTATTAGACTGTGAGCTGGGTTCACACAGGGCCTATAGAAGGAGTGACTTCTGGCTCCATGGCCAGGATCTGTCACATGTGTGGTGCTAAATGAGGTCTGAGAGGAGGGAAGACTAGGAGACAAGATCAAGCATCACTGGTTTCAGTTTTGCCTTCTCCAATCTTAATTTTTCTGTCAGATACTGATTAAAAGTATTAAAGGCAACTTTCCTCTTAAAGGAAGTAAAATTCACTATAAAACTAAAGGAGTAACATTTGCATTTTCATGCCAATTTGTTCACAGGAGAAATCTTTCCCTTCCTCATTCTTTCTCTGTGTCCTCACATCTTCCCAATTAGCCACAAATATCAGAGCCCAAGAATAGACTTTATTCTTCCCTACAGGCTGTTTCTAAAATAAAGTCAGTGAGACATGAACACAGTTTCTTCTTCCCTCTGCACTTAGAAAAGAGAATTGTCAACCTCCCAGAAACAACAGGAGAAGAAAAATATGTGCTTAAAAAAAAAATGAATTCCCTTTTCCCCCTTGATATCTTCTAAACATGAAGATAAAGCCCTACAGGTCATAAATGATAGATTACATATTAGTACTCTAAATACTCTGCTGCTCATGCTAGCCGACCAAAAGACTGTTAGATTTTTAAAAATTTAACCATTAGAATAAAAAGTCCTGTGATTGGATATGTGGCAATGTTTAAGTGTTATTCGGGGATAATATTTAAATGAATTTTTTCTAAACAGATTTCAAAGTGAGCCAGGTTATTTACGCCATTTAAGAAAATGCATTCAGTCAGATTGAATGATGTAAAGCAGAAAATAAGGAAAGCAAAATTCAGACTAGCTCCATAGATAACACATACAAAGAAGCAATGCAAAAACAATTCATTACCAATCTCAAAACTTCCATTAATAAGTCCAACTAGAGATGTTGGGATGTTGAATTGTCTTTCTATTTGTGTGAGCATGGAATTCATATAAGATCCGGATAGTGTTTTGGATACAAATGCACATGTTATTGCCAACAGAAACATCTAGGAAGAAAACAAGTACAAGAGAACATGAAAAACTTATTTTTAAATGGCATATTTGCCACTTGTTGATGAAATGCCTTCTACCAAAATACTGATTGTTTCCAGTTCAAGTAACTCTTATGTTTAGAAGAACCTTTTAAAGTGAACTCTTCTTGTTTTCTATGCTATGTTCTAACTTTAAAAATTCAAAGTTGAATTAATCGATTAATGATATTGAATTTTGTAGGACATTGGTAGTCTCATTATTTTATGGAAATGTCTTATACATACATAGAAACAAGTTATCATTCTAAATAAGACATAGCAAGTGATTTAAATAGATTTTCAGCACTATAATGCTATCGTAGAACAAAAGAATACATGCATGTTAATTTTTAAAAAAGAAGGTAGCATTACACAAAGGCATTATTTCTGTAGCAAATTTGCTTAAGTTCTCTTTTACACAAAGCTATATGCAATGTTTACAGCATTATTTTGCTATTTACTGCCAGTTAATTTATTTAAAACAATATTTTAATTATAAACAATAACAGAAATATTTCTAAACTGAACACATACTTTCTAAGATAAATAAATATGAATACAATATTCCACATATTGAATCATGTTTCCTATGTATTGGTATAACTTTAGACAGCTGTCAGGCTGACACAATCCATAACAAAAATCAAAGACAACTTAACAGATAGAATCATTGTGATCAGCAGGAACGAGAATGGTTCAAATATGAAAGGCTAACATTTTGATAGTTTTATTAAGTCAGAAGGGAAAAGATTTAGACCTTAGAAAGAGATTTGAAAAAGCATTGTATACTGGGTAATCATAAGTTAGGTAGATTAATTACTGCTTCAAAATCAACAAATTATGGATGAATAGATTTATGTCAACCTGAATGGTGGTCTCCAATCTTATATCATGGGGCTTGACCTCCTTAAAAATATTTCCTGATGACATTTCCATCCTGAAAGACCATTCAATTCACTCTCCAGCTAGTACACTCATACACTAAAATCCTTACCCCTTCCATTTCTCAATCTTGAACCAACCCCATAATTTATACACTCCCTTCAAGAGAGGGCTCCAACTCAGCCATGTGCTCCTCTTGATCAGAAAATGATCTAAACATCTTCACTTTCAGATTTACCTGTCCCTGCCCCTCTAATTTTCCTCCCACTTTTAAAAGGATGGATCCTTCCCCCTATTTCAGAGAATTTCTCCATCCATGTTCTGGAACCCATTCTTTCCACTGCTGAAGTCCTAATTCATCAATTACTAACCCCCTCCTCTAATTTCAACCTCATGCTCTTTACTACCTCCCTGTCTACTAACTTATAAATATATGCAAGATATTTCTGCCCTGGTAGTTACTCCAGCTACTATCAAGCTGCTTAGAAGAACAGTCTAGATTCATTGCCTACACGAACCTTCCACTCACCCTTCAGTCTGCTACAGTCTAGCCCCTCCTGAGGCTACTAGCTACTCAGTAAAAGGTCATTAACAACTTCCTGATTTCCGCATCCAATAGATACTTCTCGGTCCTCAGCTAACTTGATGTCTCAGAGTCAGTTAGCATCATCAATCTCTCTTTCCTTCCTGAAATTTCCTCTCCCAATGCATATTTGTCTCTGCCTACCTGCTAGACTCTGGCTTCCCATTAACAAAAACCCTTTACTTTTTACATGGCAAACAAAGCCTCATCTATATCTCACTATCTATCATCTCCTGCCCCTTGTCCCCAAGCATAATATTCTATTTATAGTTCTTTTAATTCACCATGCTACTTTAAATCTCAGTGACTTTTATAGGTGGTCCTCCACTTGTAGTGTTTTCTTCACTTTGTGCATCTGATAAATGTATGTTCAATATTAAAAATTCACTAGACCGTTAAATCTATTGTGGAGTCTTCCTTGTCTTTCTACTTCCCAGGTAACCTCCTTATCTTCCCACTTTGCTGTGTTCCTGCCTATATTACAGCCCTCAGCACAGTGCACTTTATTTTTCTTAAGGAACATTATTTTTTTATTGGCCATGCCACACAGCATATGGGATCTTAGTCCCCTGCAATGGAAGACAGAGTCCTAACCACTTAACTTCCAGGGAATTCTCCACAGTACACTTTACTTATGTGTTTGGATGCCTATAACCTCCTACTTCACTATCCTGCGAGCATCTCAATGTTAGGAGCCGTATATTATTTACCTTTGAATCTTCAGTCTCACAAACAATAGGTACTCAGTGTAATTTATTGAATAAATGACAGAATCAGTATTCAAAAACATCTTGAAAAAGTTGTCAGATCTGAAAGCAAGCTGACTATAGATGAAATTCAATAGGATTAACTACATCTAAGCCAAAAGTTACCTGCACTAATTAATTTGGGGAAATCTGAATATAAATATATGTGGGAAAGACTTGGGAAATTTAAATATCCAGCTCAATATAAGTCAAAATGAATATTGTCATATGACTGACTAGATAGCATAGTTGTATCTCTAGCTATTTATCCTTTTATATTAAATACCATTTATAAAAACCATGTCTGGCATCTTCCTGTAAATCTTTGCAGAGTACACTGTAAATAATTTCACATGATTTTATAATTCAGATTTTATATTTAAAAACAAGCAAAGCCAACCAAGTACAGTATGAATCATATTTGAAAGAATAATTTATTTAACATTTTAAGAAAGGAAACTAAATAAATCATGATCCCACTTTTCTTTTCGTGAAACATCTAGGTAGGCTGTCTAACTAGTGGCTATTCCTACTCATGTCTAGTACAAAATAACCTTGATATTTATAAAGCTAGTCCTATCAGCTTTTAATAATGCCCCAGCCTTTGAAGCAAACTTGTTGAAGAGAGTCATTACTTTCTAAAAATGCTTGCTTGATGAGCATATTTCTAAGGTCAGAGAATCAGAAAAACCCAAATGATTTATTAAGCAACTGTCTTTTACCTGATAAACTTGTGCTCGCAATATTTGGCTGTCATATTCAGATAATATCTAATCCTGCCAAACTCCAACATTACAAAAAATTAAAAGCCAATTGTTAATATACAATTCTTGACTTTTATCCACAAATGCTATTAATAATAACTAGTACTTATTGGCTGTTTATGATATTCCAATCATTGTTCAGAACATGTAAAAAGAAAAAAAAATTCTATGAGATAAGAGTAAATTATCATTATCTCTTTCAGAGGAGAAAACTGGACCACAAAGAGGTTAAGCAACTTATCCAAGGGCACATAGCAAACCAGCAGTTGAACTCAGCACAAATCTAGGAAGCCTGGTCCTCAGTCTTTATTTTTAAACCCTCAGTTTTAGGAGATGGACATCAGAATTAAGGAATAATTTAAGGGGATTTTTAAAATACATAATTAATGTAGCATTTCAGGCAAAAGTAGTTTTCTAACTCTATATCATGATTCTCAACTTTCTTGTACATGTGTAGATTTTTCCTACACACATATAAAGAGAAAACAAACTTTTGATAGGAAGAAAATTGGTGGCAGTGTCATAGTTTGATAACCACTTGTAGGCACTAGCTGTAGAATCAGGACAAGTATCCAGATCTTCTGGTTTAAAATAAATTCAAATTTTGCTTGAGGGCAAAATGGTTTTATGGCTATGCAAAAAGAGTTTCTCTGAAGTAGTTAAGAATACCCGAAACAGCTAGCAAAATGGGCATTTTTCTTATAGAGCATGACTGGTATGTTGCCAAAGCTTGAAGTAAACATTTGCTTTAGTGGATCATTGTGAAGTCATCACTGAATACAGATTAACAAAGCTTTTCTGTCCAATGTACCATTTTCCAGGAGAGATCTCCATACTCCTCTCACCAGAAGGGTGAACTTTAAATAGGCCTTTGATCCAGGAAAGTAAATCGTACTGTATTATGCGTGCTTGAAAATGTTTAAGATCCTGTCTCCCATTTAAATCCTCAAAGCTATTCTGATTAAATTTCCTGAATCAATAATCCTATTTAGACACACTCTCAGTTACAAACCAATTTCATTAAAGCAAGAAATTATCAATATATCAGGTAGTATGATGTTATTATCAGATCACTGCATGAAGATATAAACAACTTTACAAGATCTAGGTTTAAAAAGAAAATACAGTACATATACATATATCCACACAAAGCAAGTCCATACCTTCAACTTGGAAAGACATCTTATTCTATGAGTTTCAATTCTTTCCTCAGTTTCTCCCATGTTGTTCTTCTGAATAGTCCAAGATATTTATGTTCTAAATCTTGATATTTCTTAATTCTAGTCTTTTAAGAAGACAAAAATCTATTAAATTACTGACAAAGTCATAAAGGGTCTTTCTTGTGAAGAAAACACTGAATCTGAATAACAGAATCAAGAATCCATTGTGTAACAAAAATACCTAGGAAGCTTCTGATTCAGATCCAGAAAGTGATGACGTTAGAGAAGGTTTAGTTGTTAGTTTTCCATTGAAAAAGTTACATCAAATCACTTTAGTTACTCTTTAGTGAGATTAAAGATTAAAATAATTTGTTATGGTCTCCTTGCAAAATAATAACCACGTTGTTAAAACAAAACTTTTCACTTCTTTAGCCAAAATAAATAAAACCAAAATGAGCTCCCTGGACTTACATGAAAATGCTGCTTTTAGGAACACATGGGCTTTGATTCGTGTTTGTGCTAAATATCTGGTTTAGCAAGCCTACAAGGGCTCAATCTCGTTTGGCCAGGCTCCCTCTTCAAGTTCTTTGGATTCCAAGACTTCCCTGGAGTCTCAAGAAGGGAAACACTTTCTGGGGCACTGCTGATTCACGGAAACCTGGGGAGACATGGAATTTTAATCATGGAAATAGCCTAAGTAAAAGCAACAAATAATTCTTTGATCTGGAAAGGAATCCTACAGCTTCCAGTTAAGAAGTGAGGTCTAGGAGACCAAACAAAGGTGGCGATCTATATGTATACATATATAATAAATAGAGATATATGTATGTCTAAGTATATATATGTAATATATAGATACACGCTTTTATATGTAAAATAAAAAGATGGCCATGTCTTTTAAATTCTACTAATGTGTTGTCAAAGATTTTGCTTATTTCCTTTCTTGAAACTAGGGCAATATTTTGTACCAAAACCAAACTATATCACTCTGACAATATTTTTTCTAGTAAATTTACTTCAAGTTGTCAGATGCTATTACAACAGTATCCCCAGGATTAATTGATTAAAATCCTCTGAAACGTATCCATTTAACAATATCCAGACTGGCCCTTATTTTTAAAAACCTGAATCTAATTCCCTACATACATTGAGGCAGTAGCCACTGAAAAATTATGTATGAATTTAATTCTCTTTAGTTCTTCTTTTGTGAAAACAACAAATATGTATCAAAAGTCTACACTATGCCAGTCATTATGCTAAGTATAGGATTCCAGCTGTGAACAGGACAGATAAGTCGCCCTAAAGACAATAAATATATATCACTAGAGAAGAATAAGGTTCTGTAGAAGGTACTTGAATGCAGATCCCAAGGAACTTATATATTTACTGGGAAAGGTAAACCTCTTCAATAAAACATATTGGAATAGAACTGGACAGTGTGTGATCAAATATAAATTGTTTGGTATGTAAGTGGTGAAAAAATTCATAGGTCATGAGTGAAAATTCTTAGAGACCACCCTTAACGATTCTGAATGACAATACAAATGAACTCACACTAAAACCCCTCCCATAAAATTCCAAATCACCTTAAGTACAGTTCAAGTTCATGACACTAGTTTTAGATAAACCCATAGACCGGGATGATTTATCAAAAGGCTGAGAACACCTCTTCTTTGGTCTTCATCTATGGGGATGCAATGCAGGAGATGCAAGAGACCCAGGTTTGGGAAGATCCCCTGGAGCGGGAAATGGCAACGCACTCACTCCAGTATTCTTGCCTGCAGAATGCCATGGATGGAGGAGACTGGTGGGCTACAGTCCAAGGGGCCGCAAAGAGTCAGACTGAGCGACTGAACATACAGTCTTCATCTGGTTTTATCATAAATTTCTTACCGTGCTTTTTCCTCATTTTTTCCTTCTCATACATTTTAAATCCCTCTCTCCTATGCTTTTTTTCCTCTTTTTTCCCCATTCTTGCTTGCTTATATTTCAGTGTATGACAGTTCAATATAACCACCCAACCAAACAATAAGAGGGAGAGAACTTATTCCTCTTGGCATCAAAGTTGTACTCATGTATCTTGGTGGCTAAAATCATGACTATTCTAAATGCCCATTTTCCCCATATTGCTACGGAGGCATAGAAGTTGGAGTTGGTAAGAGAAAATCACTCCCCTGGGGAATTCTGTGTTTCCTTACATGCAATGTGATACTATGCAGGTTTTATCATCATGCCTCAAGGATTTGTTACAAAATGTGTTTCCAGCCTTGAAAGAAGCTTTTAAACAATTGTCTTAACTGGGACAAAATGCAGTGTTTAAAGCTAAGGATTTGAAAAGAATTAAATGTGATTCAATTAACACTAGTGTTAACCCTCAGTCATGTCCGACTCTCTGAGATCTCATGGACTGTAGCCCACCAGGCTCCTCTGTCCATGGAATTCTCCAAGCAAGAATATTGGAGTGGGTAGCCATTCCCTTCTCCAGGGGATCTTCCCAACCCAAGGATCAAACCCATGTCTCCTGCATTGCCAGGCAGATTCTTTACCATCTTAGCCACCAGAGAAATCCTCAATTAGCACTAAACTTTTCCAAATTTGCTAACTTATACAGTGAAAACATTTTAGCTTTTCAAGCTTTGGAAAAATTTTAGTGGAAATAAATAAATACACTCTATTCTTCTTACTTAACAAAATTAATTAATGTCACCGTCACTGCTGAGCACTTTGGCCATAAATCAGAGACTACACATGTTTCTTCCTTCATACCCTCAAGACCAGACCAGTGCCAGCCTTATGAACAGTCCCCTTTTCTCATCACAGCTCTGTTTACATGGTGATTTCTGCTCCTAGGACTGCAGCATCACTGACCCAATCCCCATCAATCATCACTGCTGATGAAAATGCCTTGCTGCAGCTTTATTAAGTAGAGAATCAGTTTATTTCTCTAACTCCTTCTGAGCATTCAGATGGGAGCAGGTAATTCTGCAGCATGAACGTAGTTGAATTTTTTCCATGTCTACTGGTCACAACTCTGCTTTTTGTGTCTTCTTTTTGTTTTCGTTCTAATTGTGGTAAAATCACATTACAGAATTGTTCACTCCAGAACAATTAGCACGTTTTTGGTTAGTGGGTTTCTAGAAATTTTTCATCTTATGTGATTGAAAGTCTATACCCATGAAACAGCAACACTCTGGGGTTTTTGACACCCCTTGGTATCCAGCCCATAATGATGCATCTCAACCACAAAAGAATACAATCTTTTATAAAACAAGTAAATGGTCTTATTGTGTTCTTTTCCCAATGATAAATACATAGCTTCTATTCTTACAAACCAGCTGGGGAAATGCATACATTTAATTTTATACTCTTCTATACTATTGAACTAACATAATAAAGGCTTTACTTTATCATGGCAAAACTAATAGTACATACATGTAGAAGATTTAGGAGAACATCCTTTCCCTGGGAAAAAAGACAGGGTCACACCAGCAAAAATCTTACAAAACTTGTTTATTTCCAGAATCTTCAAATGGCTTCTTGCTCTGCAAAAAGAGAACAGCCTCTTGGTGGTATCCAGCTGAAGTCATATCAGCGAATACCAATCCAGGCAAGTACATGCCAAACAAGCGCAAGGAGAGTCAACAACAGCTCTTTGTACAAGACAATTCTACCAAATTGTCTTGCTTCTATTAGTTCCTTTTCATCAGAAATCAAAGGATAAGACAATGGATTCTGCAAATGGCCCTTACAAATAGAGGCATTATTTTAAGTGCAAACTCAGAGGAGGTATCAGGAATACATCACTCTGCTAACACTAAGGGAAAAACTTAATCAGGCCATAGACTTGCACATATGATTTTACTATGCAAAACAAAGAACGGAACACTCAGAAATATAAGTAAAAACCATCATCAGTAGTCCAGCAATGGACATACCTACCCCAGTTACTTTGGCTACACAGTTACTTTACTGTCTGGTGTTAGATAATATGGGCTTCCCAGGTGGTGCTAGTGGTAAAGAAACCACGTGCCAAAGCAGGAGACACCAGTGTTGCAGATTAAATCCCTGGGTTGGGAAGATCCCCTGGAGGAGGGCATGGCAACCCTCTCCAGTATTCTTGCCTGGAGAATCCCAAGGACAGAAGAGCCTGGCAGGCTACAGTCCATGGGGCTGCAAAGAGTCAGACACAACTGAAGTGACTTAGCATGCACACACATTGGAAAATAAACCAAGACCTGGAAAAGTAAAGCTAAAATCTGTCTTCTAAGTCTTTAGGAGAGCTGGTTGTGAATATCATCAGTGTTACATCTCATGCCAAGTAACTAGAGAATGATTAGATAATTATGGGAGTAGCCAATGTTTTTTCACATCAGCAACTTAAACTGTTTCATTTTTCATATTTTTACCCCAATTTCTCTTTTTTTTGCCTTCATAGTTTTAGATACAAAAACTTGTTCTTTTATATAATTATGGCAAGAAAACACCAAACTCCTCCTTTTTCTCATAGAGATAAGACTTCATCTGTTTATGAAGCTCCTCTAAAAACTGTAAATCCAATATGTTTAGATTTTTTTCCAACCCAATTATTTATACATTTTTTTCTTCACATTAATGGAAGCAGCCAGATATAATCAGACTTTAATTCTAGTTTAGTTGTGAATTGTTTAAACTCTGAGTTTATTTTCCCTTATCTATGATGCTGGAATAGTTATGCCTACCTTGCAAGATTGTTTTGAAGATTGAGTTATAAAATTTACGTAAGACCCCTAACAGACTTACTAGAATGAATAATCACTCTGTAAACAGTAGTGATTATTATTCATTCATTCCACAAATATTTATTAAGGCTCTACTACATTCCAAGCACAGTAGTTGGTGCTAGGAGTACAAAGTTGAATACAATAAGTGCTTACTCCCAAGCAGTATCGCAAGCTAAAGGGAGAGATAGACAGTTAAATGTTAATAATAGTTGCTTAGTGCTATCATGCAGACAATTTGAGCCAAGTAATAAAAATAAGCATTGTATGAAAATCGTTTATTTGAACATTCATTCGGAATATCCTTTGCATACAGCATAGTCATTTTACTTGGGCTTTGAAATGAGGCACAACTGGTTTGAAAGCCTGTTTTGTACAAGTCACTTAATCCACCCATACAATGAAGATAATCTCTATCTTTTTATCAGTCAAGATTCAGACACAGGAATAGAACACATGACAGGTAATTTAATAGAGGATTTAATTATGGGAAATTAGTTATATAACCATCAGAAGCGTTAAAAAGCCAAACTTGGAAGACAGTAGGCAACCCAGAGACTTACGTCAATGGCAAGTGTCTCTCACTCCTGAGACTATATCAGAAAGCGAAAAAGGCCAAGCTACCAGGGACAGACAGATGCTGCCAGAGGCACCACTTAACACAGGGAGCAGGGAGCAGGAGAAGCGTCTTTTCCCCTCTACAACTCCAGTCTCACACCAGTACCTCCCATCGACAGCCTAACTGGAAACCAGATGCAAGAGAACCTGGAAATTTTATCCAAAAAATTCATGCTCCTTCTTAGTTTATTAATTTAAAGTAAAATTAAGCTTCATAATGTATTTGCAAGGACTTCCCTGGTGGTCTAGTGATTGAGAGTCTGCTTGCCAATACAACAGATACGGGTTCAATCCCTGGTTCAGGAAGATTCCACATGCCTCAGAGCAACTGAGCCCATGTGCCACAACTCTGAACCCATGCACCTAGAACCCATGCTCCACAACAGGAGAAGCCATTGCAATGAGAGGCTCGCGCACCGCATCTAGAGAGGAGCCCCCGTTCGCTGCAACTAGAGAAAGCTCATGTTTAGCAATGAAGACCCAGCACAGCCATAAAATAATAAATAAAGTTTTTTAGAAAGTACTTGCCATATTTTTAATTATTATCCATGGATGACAAGTGTCTCTATTTGCAGTTGCCTTGTGATTTGCTCAAGCCTGATCACCCTTTGTCCTCTGGCTAATTGCCTCTGTGTTCAAGCAATGGGAAATCTATACTGTACTTGTTTTTGGTTGCTGTTGATTTACAATGTTGTGTTGTTTTGTTTGTTTTTGTATTTTTTCATTTGTTTTGTAAGTTTTTATATTTTCTTATTTGCTTTTTGCTAGAACGCTACTTTTAGACTGGATCCAAGACGTTCTCTTTCTATTCAGCAGAATCGTGGAATCTGTTATAATTTTCCCTCCTACAATTAAACACTCTGCCCCTAGACAGCAATTATTAGCTGTACTGTCTAACCCTTGCTCACTTACTATTGAGATCAGTACACATTTGTACAGTTTTTATATGTTCATGTATATTCTTGGCATGAGGAAAGATATGTTGGGTGCCTTAGAGAAAGCAAAGTTGTTGAAACCTGAGGAAATTCTGAGGTAAGAGGAAGTTGAAAGAATATGTATGGAATGACTCCTATATTCTCACCAGAAAGGCAGAGCATCAGGGATGTGGTAGAAGACCTCAATAGAATGAAAAAAGTCATAATAGTCATCATGGATATCAAAACAAGAAGTCAAGTGGAAGTGATTAAAAAGATTGGTAAACAGCATTGCTTGCTAGATTGAGTCAGATTGGATCATATGAAATATACAGATCATCAACGTCATTGTGATTTTTATGCCAGAAATATTCAATTTGAAATACAAAAAAAAGAGGGAGATACATAGATGCATGTGCTCACTAGGAATTTTGAACTGGTTGTTTTGATTCAGCAATGGGTTGAGAGAGTAAACGAATCTAAGAGACAAGTAAGTAAAGAATTGAAATCATGGACCATGAGGTTATTTTGAATATACAGAAGAAAGAAAGAATGAAGGAAGTGACAGATTAAAACCCCAGGGAATGTTGTTATGAGTAATATGATACAGGTCAAAAGTTGACTAATTGAAAGGTTAGAGGGTTAGACAAATAAAACATTACTGGTTAAAGAAAAAAATATTGAAATACATTTTCTAGTGGAAGATATCAGATAACAAGTAGGTTTTTGAGGGGATTAGGCCACAGAACAGCCAGATATGTGGGTTGTTGATCTAAGGTTGGAAGTGAAAATAACAGTAATGGAAGGCAAGGTCAGGGTTTGAATAATTCAACCAAAGAGTGTGAAATTTTCTCAGACTAAGCAAAAGGCTTTCAAATACATTGTTCCTGAAAATTTTCTGATACATTTATAATTAGCATTTGGCAAGACTATGAGTTCTTTTGCCTTTTTAAAAAAATCCCCATAGCCAACATTTCAAAACAATCTATAACTGTTTTTCTCTTCTTTTTATGACACACCCCTTACATATAAAGTTTCTTCAAGGTTTGCTACTGCTAAGTCACTTCAGTCGTGTCTGACTCTGTGCAACCCAATAGACGGCAGCCCACCAGGCTCCCCTGTCCCTGGGATTCTCCAGGCAAGAACACTGGAGTGGGTTGCCATTTCCTTCTCCAATGCATGAAAGTAAAAAGTGAAAGTGAAGTTGCTCAGTTGTGTCCGACTCCTAGCAACTCCATGGACTGCAGCCCACCAGGCTCCTCCGCCCATGGGATTTGCCAGGCAAGAATACTACAGTGGGGTGACATTGCCTTCTCCAATGCATAAAAGTGGAAAGTGAAAGTGAAGTCTCTCAGTCGTGTCCAACTCTTTGCAACCCCGACTCTTTGCAACCCCATGGACTACAGCCTACCAGGCTCCTCCGCCCATGGGATTTTCCAGGCAAAGATACTGGAGTGGGGTGCCATTAAGACTTAAATCCTTAATAAAGGCCTTGCCACATTCTGTACATTTAGAACATCTATCCCCGGTATGAATTCGGTGATGGTGAGCAAGGGCCAAACTCGAAATAAAGGCTTTGCCACATCTTTACATTTGTATGGTTTCTCCCCAGTATGGACTCGCTGATGTACAATTAACTTTGAACGACAAATAAAGCTTTGGCCACACTCTGTACAATGATAAGGTCTCTCCCCAGAATGAATTCGCTGATGTTGACTAAGAACTGAGCGATAGATAAAGGCTTTGTTACATTCTTTACATTTATAAGGCTTCTCTCCAGTATGAATTCGCTGATGTTGAGTAAGACATGAGTGATGGTTAAATGCTTTGCTACATTCTGTACCTTTGAAAGGTTTCTTTCCTGTATGAATTTTCCTATGTCTACTTAGATTGGATGACTTACTAAAGACTTTCCCACATATCTTACACTTGTATTCTTTCTGTGGATTCTGAACAGTCTGCTGTTGTATAAGTTCTGAAGACTGATTAGAAACCTTACCATATTCACTACAAACCCTCTCTCCAGTACAAGTACTCTTATCTAGAGAAAAAACTGACATTTGATAAAAGGTATTTCTACATTTATTGCTTTTAGAATCCTTGTTTGAAAATTCCGGTCCCTGATGTTTCTTAAGGTTTGAGTCTCCTTCAACCATATACCCAGTTGCATTGCCTGATTACCTTCTCAGTCCACCATAAATACTGTTGTAATTATTAGAGCTGGAGCTCTTACTTAAGGTCTGACTCATCTTGTTACACATGGAAAGTTGTTGTGTATTAACCATATCACAATATGTTTTGAACAATGATGGTTGGATTACATCTCTTCCATTGTCATCAACATTACGCATCTCAGAACGGACAGAAAATATCTGTTGGGGGAAGAATAATGATCCCCTGCTCATGGATCCCTCAAATTGATTATATTGTGAGTTTTCCCTCTCATTGTTAAATTTTAGGTGTTCAGACATGCTTGAATATATGTTTAGTTGAAGCCTACATTCAGTATTTTCCGAATGAGTAGAGGTTAGATTACCTTCCAGATTTTTGATGTTTCCTTTCAGAAAACATGTGTGTTTCCAAAAAGGATGGAAATCTTTTCTTAAACTCTTACACTTCACGTCAGATGTTGAAGACAGAAATTGGTGTTTTTCCCAATTTGATTCATGTTGCTCGTTTCTTTTTGCAGTAATGTTAGCATTATGTGTAACTGTCTTCATTTCTTTATGTCCATATAAATATCCTCTCTGTCTTTCATATACTCTCATATATTCCAAGTCTTTCATTAAATTTAAGTTTCTGAGGTGAAATATTTGATATACTTCTAGGTTTGCTTTTGGGAATACATTAGGGATGCTATTAAAGAATAGGGCTCTCTGAGAATTCCCTGGAGGTCCAGTGGTTAGGACTCGACACTTTCACAGCAGGGGCTCAGGTTTGATCCTTGGTCAGGGATCTAAGATCCCACAAACTGCAAAGTGCAGCTGAAAAGAAAAAGGAAGGGAGAAAGAACAGAGTTCTCTGAAAGCAGAGAGGAAAAGAGGATAAAAATCACAAAATAACAGAAGTCAGCTGGTAGCATTTAAAGATCAGAAGCAGAACAGGTACAATTATTGCAATGAGCATCAAGGCTGGGGTGGTAACCAGTGGTATCTGAACTACAGAAAGTTATGGGGATGGTTAATAGAACATGACAACCCTAAGGTGCAAGATAGGTAGATGACCAACAAGGACATAACTCAACCTACACAACCAAAAGAAAATAAGGGTGGATACTCAGGAGGCTGAGAGATGGCATCTCTAATAAAATGTTACAATACCTTATTTATTTACCCTACTCGAGCTGTTTTTCAAGTTGAAAACCATTGACTGAAGGAGAGGACATTTCTGAGCAACTGAGCACTCATATAGGGAAGAGTAGACATTTACAGAGATAGCTAAAAGAGGGAAAGACAGTGTGAAGAATATGGCAAACTTCAGTATAAGAATCACAAAAGAGACCCCCCTGGATTTCTGAATCAAGACTGCAGCTACCAGGTGATGGAAACGATGGAGGTAAACTGAAAACGAATCACCGCTGAACTAGCACCCCTCTGGGGAGCGGCCCGCCCGAAACTCAGAGATGACAGGCAGTCCTCCTAGTTAGCAGACCTTCAGGCAGTGCACTTGATCCTCCACTTTGTGTGGTGAGAGAAATGGCCCAATGTGAAAATGTATCCAAACTCAGGGACAATTTTGCTTTGAGAATTCTGCCTAACAAACAACCACAGCATCTTAATGGCCTGAAACAACAGATACTTATCTTCATGCTAATGCATCTGCTGACCAGTCATTTTGTCTAAATGAAAGAAGCTAGTAGGCATGGTTTTCACCCTCTCAGAAGTCTTTATATAGACCATACCTTTGCTCTGCAGCTGTACCTAGAGAATAGTTCTGGGATATGATTTTTGTCCTGAGGATATGCCTTAATTGGGTTTCCCGGAAGGCTCAGTGGTAAAGAGTCTGCCTGCAGTGCAGGAGACAGAGGAGACTTGGGTTTGATCCCTGGGTTGGGAAGATCCCCTAGAGGAGGGTATGGCAACCCACTCCACTATTCTTGCCTGGAGAATTCCATGGACAGAGGAGCTTGGCCAACTATAGTCCATGGGGTTGCAAAGAGTCAGACACAACTGAAGTGACTTAGCATGCACACACACATATACATCTTAATCACTGAGATATCATCATTGTGATGAGAAACAATTTTATTTTGCCATCACAAGTTTCTGGGCTCTCCGTGAAAGTGAAAGTGTTAGTTGCTCAAGTCGTATCCAAATCTATGCGACCCCAAGGACTATAGCCCACCAGACTCCTCTGTCCATGGAATTCTCCAGGTAAGAATACTGGAGTGGGTTGCCATTGCCTTCTCCAGGGGATCTTCCTGACCCAGGGATCAAACCCAGGTCTCCTATAATGTAAGTAGAATCTTTACCATCTGAGCCATCAGGGGCTCTCCATAATCTCTTCCAATTCTGCTTGCAAACAACCCACTCTCTGAGTACCCCTTTTTTTGTAGTACCTTACCTATTGCAATTAGCAACAACCAATTCATGCTATCAACATTTCTGCCTCAAAACTTCCTTGCCAATGCTGCAAGTTCATTGGGTACGTTTTCTCTTTTGTTTTCTCCATTATTGCAGACCAATTCTTTGACCAAATGTTTCACCAGCACATACCATGGGACCTTATTTTTCCAGTTCAGATTTAGTTCATTGCCATCTGATTCGAAAACCAGTGATGTCTGTTTCATGTTTTTGTTACAGAAGAACCCTATTACCAGTAACAATGTCTACATTTATTGGGTTTGAGTAAAATAGCACTGCACAACAATCTCAAAAACTTCAATGGCGTTAAAACAAGTGTGTTCACATTCCAGTCTGTTTGGCTCTAAGGCAGATAAAGGCCTTACTTGGTTGAGCTGGGTGGGACTTTAGAGTTCTGTGATGCTTTAGTTCTGTTTCACTGATTCATTTAGGGACACAGGTTATCTGATGCATATTCTTCTCATATCAGTTCACTGGAATGCAGACGAAGTGAGTAGAAACTTGCAGTTGCAATCAGTGCTCCTTCATGCCTATGCTGGAACTTATGAAATATCATTTTGAGTGCATGTCACTGATCAAAACATGCCAAATGGCCATGCCAATATCAGTGTGTAGAGACTGGTGGCTTAGAGGTTAAAGCACCTGCCTCCAATGCGAGAGACCCGGGTTCGATCCCTGGGTTGGGAAGATCCCCTGGAGAAGGAAATGGTAACCCACTCCAGTATTCTTGCCTGGAAAATCCCATGGACAGAGGAGCCTGGTAGGCTACAGTCCATGGGGTTGCAAAGAGTCAGACACGACTGAGCAACTTCACTTCACTAGAGCCATATATACACCCATAATGTCAGAGGTTCTGAAAAGTTATCACACCCATACTCACCTCTGTATTCATGCTGTGCTCCAACTACACGTACCTGCTAGACATTCTTTCAAACTCACCTACTACTGTATCTTCCTGCATGATGGTCCATCTCACTAGAATATGTTGCTGCTTTCTCTGCTATCTAATTCCACTTACTCCTCAAGATCACTCTTTGAAGTCTCCCCATCCCATTTTCATCTTCCTTCATATAATTCGTTGCCTTTCATTGTATCACTGCCCTTGCATTATAAATATGTGGATATTTGTAACATTATAATTTCTTTGAAGAAAGTTAGGATATTTAACTGGTTGTTGTCCTCAACACTGATGCTGCTGCTAAGTTGCTTCAGTCATGTCCAACTCTATGCAACCCCATAGAAGGCAGTCCACCAGGCTCCCCCATCCCTGGGATTCCCCAAGCAAGAACACTGGAGTGGGTTGCCATTTCCTTCTTCAATGCATGAAAGTAAAAAGTGAAGGTGAAGTCGCTCAGTTGTGTCTGACTCTTCACAACCCTATGGACTGCAGCCTACCAGGTTCCTCTGTCCATGGGATTTTCCAGGCAAGAGTACTGGAGTGGGGTGCCATTGCCTTCTCCTCCTCAACACTGCTGCTGCTGCTGCTAAGTGGCTTCAGTCGTGTCTAACTCTGTGCTACCCCATAGACGGCAGCCCACCTGGCTCTCCTGTCCCTTGGATTCTCCAGGCAAGAATACTGGAGTGGGTTGCCATTTCCTTGTCCAATGCATGAAAGTGAAAAGTGAAAGTGAAGTCATGTCCGACTCCTAGCGATTCCGTGGACTGCAGCCTACCAGGCTCCTCCATCCATGGGACCTTCTTGGCAAGAGTACTGGAGTGGGTTGCCATTGCCTCCTCAACACTAGAGCTTCCCAAATTGTGGCCACTTATTTAGTGAACAGATTAAAGGTGTGGCGAGTTATTAACAGCCCACCAGAATTAGTGTTCTAATTTCATTTTTTTACATGTAGCTGTCCAGTTTTCCCAGTACCACTGATTGAAGAGGCTGTCTTTTCTCCATTGTATAATTTTGCCTCCTTTGTCAAAGATAAGGTGCCGATAGGTGTGTGGGTTTATCTTTAAGCTTTCCATCTTGTTCCATTGACCTATATTTCTGTTTTTGTGCCAATATCATTCTGTCTTAATTACTGTAGCTTTGTAGTATATTTTGAAGTTAGGAAGATTGATTCCTCCAGCTCCATTTTGCTTTCTCAAATTTTGGATCTTTTTTATTTCCATACAAAGTGTACAATTTTTCTTCTAGTTCTGTGAAAAATGCCATTGGTAATTTGATAAGGATTGCACTTAATCTGTAGATTGCTTTGGGTAGTATAGCATGCAGCTCAATATCAGAAAAAAAAGAAAAACAGTTCAAGAGGAGAGAATATGTGTACACTTATGGCTGATTCACATTGTTGTATGGCAGAACAAACATAATATTATAAAGTGATTGTCATCCAATTAAAAATAAATTTTAAAAAATCAAAAACAAAAATCCAAACCCAGACAAATGGTAAAAGCACAATCAGACAAACAGAAAAACAAAAACAAAGGAGCATTTGCACCCATATGCAGACAAATGCACCCATACACATACAAAAGAAACCAAAACAAAGCAAAGAAACCACAGTACAAGAAAGTGACCCAGTGAACAAAAGAAGACACAAATGAAATCGACCAGTTGAAACCAAAACTAAAACAGAAAATAAAACCATAGCAGAGTCTAATGGAGGAATAAAGCAAAGAAGACAAAGCAAGCAGTCCAAAATGGTGAAAAAAATAGGAAAGCAAGGTTAAAATAGAAATATATTAAAAGGACGTATATATAAGAAAAACAACAACAACCAAAAATAAAGCACAGAACAGCAAAAAAAGCAGCGTAGAAGTAGAAATATATGAAAGAAATAAAAAATATTATTAAAAAAATACCAAAAGCCTATGGGATTTCCCTGGTGGTCCAGGGCCTGAGACTCTGTACTTCCAATGCAGACAGCCAGAATTTGATCCCTGAACAGGGCTTACCTTGGTGGCTCAGATGGTAAAGAATCTGCCTGCAATGCAGGAGACCCAAGTTCAATCCCTGGGTTGTGAAGATCCCCTGAAGAAGGGACTGGCTACCCACTCCAGTATTCTTGCCTAGAGAATTCCATGGACAGAGGACCCTGATGGGCTATAGTCCATGGAATCACAGAGTCAGATATGATTGAGTGACTAACACACAAACTGAGATACACACATATGAGAAACTAGATCCCACATGCTGCAACTAAGACCTGGTGCAATCCAAAAAAAAAAAAAGGGTTAAGAAGAAATTCCAAAAGCCTAAATAGAAATAATAATAACCACAACTTCAACAACAGAGGAAAAGGAAGAGGAGAAAAAAAAAAAAAAAAAAACAGAACCAACAACAGAGCAAATCAAAACATAAAAGTAATAATAAATGTTTTCCTAGGATTTCCTTGTCTGTGCTGTGTGCCACAGCCCGTCTCTGTCTTCCTAGTGTTCTGGAGAAGAACCAAGTCTGGCCCCATGTTGGAAACTGTTTCTTTGATGTTCTTTTCAGACTTGTTTTTCATTGCTGTTGTTTTTACAATGATACATTATGACCTGCCTCCAAGGACCTTGCCCCTCTGCCTGACTGTTGAACTAAAGTGACTTTGTTCAGATCATAAAAAGATAATCTGACCCTGCCTACCTGTGAATGGCTACAAAAATGATTAACACACCCCTTCCAAAGGCTGGCCCTTCCCAGAGATGTTTTACAAGACTGAAGACCCTTTTTACTTTACTTCCTCACTGCCTTTTCCTCTCCACTCTGCCCTTTGACTTTAATTCCTCATTGCTTTTCTCTCTCTCACTCTATGAAAGAACCTGGCATCCAGATCCCAACAAGATGGTTACTTTGAGACACTGGCCTGCCATCTTTGGGTCAGCCAGCTTTCCAAATAAAGTCGCATTCCTTGACTCAACACCTCGTCTCTCAGATTCACCGGCCTGTCATGTGGCAAGCAGAGCGTGTGGACTTGATGACCCTAGGAGGTCCTCCAGTACCGTGGAGGGCTGGGCTTTGGACCTGTTTTGAGGACAGCTCAGGCTCTAATCTGGTCCTACTTCCTTGTATGTTTGCCTCCAATGTCCACAGCTGCCAGAGCTAGAGAATTTTCTTTTATGGAAGCACTCATTGTCTTTTTATATATTCCAGAATCATAGAGTCTACCTAGTTAAACATGTGGATTTAATCTGCAGCTTGTGCAGCTTCTGGAAAGGTTTTTGATACTCTTCCTTAGTTGTTCTGTCCCTGGAGGTCAGTTGTGGTTTTACCCCCACTTCTGCTTGTGGGTCATCCACAGAAGTCTGCTCCTAAGGCTGCCCTGGAGGACCTGGGTCTTCCTCAGTGAGGAGAGGGCACGGCTGCATGGAGGCAGAGACCCCAGTGACACCACGTGAGCAGGAAAGTCAACAGCCATGGTCACAAGAGATATGGCAGTATTCAGAGTCTTTTGTGGGCTTGCCTGGTGGCTCAGACAGTAAAGACTCCACCTGCAATGCAGGAGACCCAAGTTTGAACCCTGGGTTGGGAAGATCCCCTGGAGAAGCGCATGGCAACCCACTCCAGCATTCTTGCTCAGAGAATCCCCATGGAAACGGGAGCCTGGTGGGCTACCATCCATGGAGTTGCAAAGAGGCAGACACGACTGAGTGATTAAGCACGGGACAGCACTGCATAGGAGTCTTTTCTAGCCTCTGACAAAAGACATTCAAAGGGCAGCTCTGGCTGGTCCTGTTGCCCAGCTGTTGGTACTGGCATGTGGGGAAAGAGAAGTTACAGTGGTGACTCGCCCCTATATGTGACTCAGCAGTAGCACCCTGCTTCCATGACCACCTGGTTTTCCCCTAAAGGCATCCCTATTATGGATTTATGGCTCTCCTCCCTTCCATTTCCTCACACCATCTCCCTGCAATCAACAGTAGTCCTCACCTTGGGAACACTCTCCTAATTTTTTTTTTTAATGTTGAGCCGCCTAAAAGTCATGGTTTATTATATCTGAAGAAAGTTCATAATTCAAAGACAACCGAACTGTACATTTTACAATCACATTCTACTTGTAAACTGTTAAAAACCACTGACTTCTTTTGTATCTTAGGACACAAGCAGAATTAAGACAAGGAAATGATGCCAAATACTGTACCGTTAAAATTTTTACCCTTGTTTAGTCTCTCTTCCTTGACTAAGCAAGGATTATAATGTCACCTGTATTATACATTTTTTGTATTCCCCCAAGAAAGAGATGGAGGAGAGAAAGAAATTTTTTTAAATGGTGTAACTCATTAGTTTGCAACATTTAAAATTGTTCTTTATACAATGAACAATTCCATAAGAACAATACCTTGGTTATAGTATTCACAGTTAATGATTTTGGCTTTACGGCACAACAGCTCCAGCTCCCATCACCCATGTGCACTGGTGGACAAACTTGCTTGTCCAGGTTACATAGAGCCACAGCACAGACTGTCCATGTGGTTCTCACTCTATTCAGACCGTCACAGATCAGCTGTTTCACCCTTCTCCGACAGTCTCAAACGCTTCCCTTCTGTCCCAACCGCTTTCCCCAGAAGTGGAGTCTCTCCCCTGCTTCAGCTCCCCAACCCCTGGGTGGAGGTCCATTCCTGCTCGCTTTCCTCCTCCTCCTCCCTTCTTTCTTTCATCCTACCCAGTTATTCATGGATACGTGGATCCGTATAATCCTTTCCGGTGGTCAAGGACTCCTGCTAGGATTCAGCTGGCATTCTTTTGCATCTGTAGACGTATTCTTGACGCATTTGTGGAGCAAGAGGCACTCCACATCCACCTACTCACCATCTTGGCTCCTCCTCCCAAACTAATTTCTACCTGTCTGCATTTTCTACATACATCTGAATCTTGGGGCCATCTGCTTCTCCCTTTGACAAAGCTAAAAATAGAAAACATAATAAAGGTTAAGAAATGGGCTATGCCTTATCTTTTCAGTTTAGACAGCTGTCTCTGCCTATTATTTCACCATCATGAAATTCATACCAGGACAAATGAGGTAGATAGAAATAACAGTTGTCATTTTCGTTGTTCAGTCGCCAAGTCCTGTCAACTGTTTTACCAGGCACATACCTTAATTTAGAGATCTGCCACCCAGGAGGGGAGGAAATCATTAAGTATTTGGAGCCATATTGTTTATTTAACATTTTTATTCTCCCTTGTAAGTAACCTTTGATTCAATTATTTTTTCCTCTCTTTGCCACCATCCTAGTCCAATTCACCATCTTGTCTCGTGTGGTTTCAATGGTACACTATTATTTTATTTAATAAGGGAAAAATAATTCTTTTATTTGATCACGTATCTCTCCCCATTCTTCCTGTATGTAACAGATTTGTTCAATAAGTACATTTGTTGTTGTCTAATTGCTGTCATATCTGACCCTTTGTAATCTCATGGACTGTAGCCCTCCAGGCTCCTCTGTCCATGGAATTTCCTAGGCAAGAATACTGGAGTGGGTTGCCATTTCCTTCCCTAGGGGATCTTCCTGACCCAAGGATTAACCCCACATTTCTTGCATTGGCAGGTGGAGTCTTTATCACGGAGAGACCAGGAAGCCCTCAAAGAACATATATTATATATACTTAATACATACAGAATAGTCTCACAGGTGCTTGTAGGACAGATAGCTTTAGAAGGTGTGATTTCTGTTTATATGAAGCCTATCATCTGATAAAATATCTACAGCAGAAACTATCATTCAAAGCCATGTAATGCCAATGCCAAGGCTAAGGAGTAAGGGGTCATGGGGCCAGATCATCTTGATTTTGATCCCGATACATAACTTTCTCCCTAAGTTTCCTTGGAAAAATTATCTAACCTTGGTTTCCTCTTCAGTAAAATCCACTCAATAGGAGAACTTGCCTCCTGGGTTCCTTGTGAGAATCAAATGAATTAATATATGTGGAGATCTTAACATCATGCCTGGAACATAGAAAGTACTCAAAAATGTTAGTTACTATTATTAAGGAAGAAAAGGTTCATGAATTAGGTGATTCTTAAGTTGAACTTAAAAGGTAGAGTTTAGGTAGACGAAGTGAGGGGTGAAGGCATTCTAGATAGGAGATTAAAAGAACAAAGTCAGCACAAAAGTAGCACGGCTCTTTCAAGAACCTCTGCATTTTCATCACAGGCACACAGGCAAAAATAGAAGGTGGGCAATTGCTAAGGAGTAGGACTAAATGTCTGATGTCTGACATCTTCTGGTCCTTGTCTACCATTCTTCTCTGCTGTTTCCTTGCTGTTTCTGACGTTTTCTTTGTATAGAAAGACAGGGATGAATTAAATGATTATATCCTTTTTCAGATGGGGAAATTGAAACCAAAAACACTGAGATTAGCTCAAGGTAACATCTTAGGTAGTTGTAGGAGTGAGCCGTCATCATCTGATTCCCAAAGCAGTTCTCTCACCTGTGCTTTCATCTCCCCGACTCTGTCCTTTTGAACCCCAACACACACACACACACACACGCACACCTTATTTTCCACCTAGTTGCAGGCAGTTGTATCCTAAGGTGAACACCTAGAGGAAACGACACCCATTTTCTCTATATTAACCCAAAGGAGTGACTGGTTTCAAACCAAACAGAAGAAATAAGTGGCCCTGTAGCCTGTGGCTATCTGCATTTTATTTATCTATTTAGTTTTCAGTAACAGAACCACAAAGAATTCCTTCATGTAACCTAGTTGTAGCTAATGCTATTGTGTATAAAGGAGAAAGCAGAGCTGATAAAAATCTAGTCTGCACCCCAAATGATGTAACTGTGTCAGGCACAAAAACCATTGTTTAATGCTAGAGACAGCAGAGTAAAAAAAAATTTTAATTACTTCTGAAATATTCAAATTAGCTCCCTGCATCTTAAATTAGTGGATACTTGCCAATTTGATCCTTACTTGGGACTGCACAGAATGGACATCAGTATCTCCAGTGATCAAAGTATTATTTAAAGTTAGCCAAGCAACTTTCTAAGCAACTCCCTTAGTGATATTATTATTTAAGGTAGATGAAATCCTTTTGAGTTTATCTAATCATCTGAGTTGCTTGCAAATTAGCTTTGTTACACCAAGGGCTTTGATTAATACAGTTTACAGAAAGAAATGCAATATAGGCTGTAGCACAAAGACTTCATTTTCTCAAGTTTTCATAAAAGGTCACTAATTATGATTCATCAATCACTGGCTTTTGTAACTAGATAACATTTTACTTTCATTACTCACCAAGCCATAATTCTGAGTTTGTGGAAATGTGACTGTCTTCCAATTCATCATACAAGGGTAATAGGTTCTTGGTTAGCAGAACAGCTAATAGGTATAATTTACTAACATGGTTTTTGTTTAAAATATCATTGGCCCTACCAATATCGGGAGAGTTAATTAAGCATTTGTTGGTGGCTTGTTAACTCTTTCATTTCAACTGACCCAAAATAAATGGTTGCCTACACAGTGGCATTTGAAAAAAAAAAAACTTTTTAATGTGAGAGCTTAGCTCCCTGACCATGGATCAAATGTGCACCCCCTGCATTGGAAGTGGCGAGTCTTGGCCACTGGACTGCCAGGGAAGTCCCCTGATGGGATTTTAAGAAAACTAGTTCCAAAATATCATTCTCAAGAGGTTACAATTTCCTTCACTCCTTCATAATAAAGTCTTGAAAAATCTCTGTTAAAAATGTATTTTTGTGTGTAAAAGAGGCTCAATAAATATGTGTAGATTGGCTAATTTTATATCAGCCACTAGCAGATTGCCTTATGCATAGTGAACTATTTGGTCAATAGATACAGCTGATAAAGCTTGTAGCTGCACCACATGCCTCCAATAAGCTAAAGCGCCTATGAAAAACCCACACGCACACGTGCACCCACATGACCCACACCTGTCATCTCCAGAGAGTAAACTGCCCTTTTCATTTTTTTTTCTCTTTAATCAATCAAAGTCAGGCTAAACTTCATAAAAATATGAAAACATATTTTTCAGGCCTTTCTCCTAGACTCCCATTCCCTAACCCTTTAGATATGATCCTTGACTGCTTCATTTTACTACTTTCCAATATAACACCTTCTCACCTAAGACACCATTCTGATTAGGAAGTAGCTTATCCTTTTCCTCTTTCCCAGATAAAAAGAAATGCATGTTTGTAAAACACAGGAAAAAATTTTCACTTCAGTTATCTCATGCAAAGAATAAGTTTCCATTTGCAGGGATGTGGGATAGAATAGCACAAAACTTTGCACTACCTTTTACACATGCACTACCTTTGCACATCCACTACAAGGCCACTAATTCTGTCTACACAAAGTCAAGATACAGATATATGTATACGCTGATACATGTTGATGTTGGACATAAAACAACAAAACTCTGTAAAGCAATTATCCTTCAATTTAAAAATAAGTAAAATTTTTAAAAAGATACAGATAAGGTGTGAGAATTGACTGAAAAACCAAAAGGATGATATGGGCCAGACTTTTTTCTTTTGATGATGGCAAGTTTGATAAAATTACTGCTAAGCAATGAAAACTGGCACTTCCATAACTGAATTTATATATCTTCAACAAAAAAGAGATAAATCTAATTTATTGAGTGACTGTTTGCAAGCAGCATTACTGTTAGGGGTTAAACAATTCTATGTGCTGTCTTTCAGAAAGTCTAGCATGAGAGAGCCATTTAGGATTATAGAAAGCCTGACAGAAGACACAATCCAAGGAGTACCTCTTCCCCTTAACCACAAGCCCACAGTGTACCCTACACTTGGCCTCACAGAGGTATAAATTATAGTGCTTCACCTGACTCATTGCCCACAGTGTTTTATGCCCTGGTTCTTCTCTTTTCCAGTTGCTATGAAACTGAGTTAATAAATTCATACTGATATATTACCACCTTTTAATTTTGAATTTAATATGCTCCTCCCAGGCAGATATATATTTTAATAGAGGTGGCTCAGACTGTAAAGAATCTTCCTTCAATGCAGGAAACCCAGGTTTGATTCCTGAGTCAGGAAGATCCCCAGAGGAAGGCATGGAAACCCATTCCAGTATTCTTGATGGGAAATCCTATGGATAGAGAAGCCTGGCAAGCTAAAGTCCATGGGGTTGCAAAGAGTAGAACATGACTGAGTATACACACAAGAAAAAAAAGCCTCAAAGGAACCATGGATCAAGGGAGTATATGAAATCTACCAACACCAGGCTATTATGTCCCCAAACAACTAAAATCAGACAAAGAGCATGGAAGCCCCTGGGTCTTTGGAGCTTAGTTTATACTGATTTGAAATTGGCCTTAGGCCATTTCCTCCTGGATTTCAAAGAAAGTTTATGACCTCAACAAAATCTTGAGACAAATCTGCAGAATAGATTGAGAAGGATTCAAGATGCCTTCAGATCCCCATATTGTTATGGAAAATGTCAGGCCTCCAAATTACCACCAGCCTCTTAAACTCTTCCTGGGGTTTTTTGTTTGGTTTGGTTTTGTCTTGGTTTTAGCTGTCCACATTTTAGTTTTATTTTATTTCCATATTGGTTTTTTGTTGTTGTTTTTATTGTTGCAAGAACACTTAACATGAGATTTACCATCTTAAATGTCTATGGATGCAATACAATATTGTTAACATAAGTGTACTGTTATACAGCAGATCTTTAGAACTTATTCATCTTGTGTAACTGGAACTTTATACCTGTTGAACTGTGGTTCTCCATTTCCCCCTGCTCCAAGCCCCAGAAAACTACCATTTGGCTCTGTTTCCAGAAGTTCAATTATTTCAAGTACTTCATATAAGTGGAATCACTCAGTATTTGTCCTTCTGTGACTGGCTGATTATTTCCTATAGCATAACCTCCTCCTTGGGCTTCCCAGTGGCTCAGTGGTAAAGAATCCACCTGCCAATGCAGGAGATAAGGATTCAATCTCTGGGTTGGGAAGATACCCTGGAGAAGGAAATGGCAACCCACTCCAGTACTCTTGCCTGGGAAATCCCATGGACAGAGCAACCTGGGTCCATGGGGTCAATAAGAGTTCGAGATGACTTAGCGACTAAACAACAAACCTCCTCCATTGCATGTGGAGCTAAAACTCCTCAGGGCTCCAGTGACTCAAACCCTGAGTTAGTACCAGCCATCTCTCCTGGTCTTTCCTTCCTTTGTATTTCAGGACAGTCTTTAAGAGGAAGGTTTGCTGTTTTATTACAAAGATTGAATTGTACTTCACCAAGCAATTGAGTTCAGACTTACATCCCCAAAAGTTAATTTATCTCTAGAAATGTAGAGAAAGGAAAAATTAAGAGGGGGTGGATGGTAGCAATTAGATAAAATTCTAAGTCCTGAAGGGCTTTAGTCTGGTGACTCCATTGCAATAGTGTTAGTAGAACTCTAGCTAAGCCTATTCTATTTCCCCAGTTACTGGATCATTATGCTTTTTTTCTCCCTTCATCTGATTGCAATTATGTCATCTGATCAAGTGAAGCTCTAAATTGAACATTTTGAGTCTTCCTCTTAAGGATGTTATTATGGCTGTGTATGTGTCCAAAACCATCACTCACTGTCAAGGAGTCCTTCATGGCTGCCCACAACACTCCTTTTTGTCTCCTCATCTGTTGTTTACACTTTAACACTCTGTTGTCGTGGGTCTCTGAGTCTGAACATATACTTTCAGAATACATAGATGTTGGCTCTTCTACCCAAAGCCAAAAGCATAGTGCAACAAATATCTTCAGTCCATTTATGCTGAAACACATTAAAATAGAAATGCTCTTTCTCTGTTTCTCTACATGTTTGGTTGGTTCATTGGTTGTTTCCATGGGAGTGGAGATGAGAGAAGTATGGGTAGATGTGGGCAAAGCTATCTCAGTGAGCTTGGCAATTTTGTCAACCAGTTAATTTACACTTAAAGGGAAACAGCTAATCTTTAAAGGAATTTTTGGCATACAGTATTAAACTTTTTAAGAGTGAATATAAAATAGCTAGATTTCAACTTTAATCACATGCTATTTCTCTGAGCAGTGCTACAACTTAATCACAGGGTGTTCCTGTTAGATTATTATAAGATCTGCTTAAAGAATTATAGCCATATCAGAGTTCTTTTGATTACGCACATTATCACTTAAAACTCATCTCTATAATTATGGTTAGATAGCATCACTAGCTCAATGGACATGAATTTGAGCAAACTCTGGGAGATTAGTGAAGGTCAGAGGAGCCTGGCATACAGTCCATGATGTAGGAAAGAGTGGGCCACAACTTAGCGACTAGACACCAACTGTAATTATATCCAGCTGCAGCATTCACTACCACAACAACAACAAAAATGACTATTTAAAACCAGTTAATTTTTATCACATATCTACTTAGTTTGGAAGTTACTTAGCATGAGATTGAATTGTAATAAAACTCAAATACAAACAACATAAAGTAATATTATTTATAAAGTGTTCCTAAATATAAAACAAAAAATGTAAATAAGGCTCCAAAGAGCTAATAATCTCTTGAACCAAAATGAACAGTAATATTGTACAGAGGGAAACAAGCTTGGTCTTAAAGCTTCTACAGTGTGGCTGGTTCCACAGCCTCTTTCTGTACTTGCCGGTTGTTTCTCAGGAAAGAATAAAGTAACAACAAAAACAAAATCAAACCTGGGTGGCTTTAGTAGGAAATAACACACGATTGCTCTGATGAATCTATAATGTTCTCTTTGTTCTCCCTTTCCATTTAGCTCATACTTGAAAATCTCTAAACAACTTGGCTCCTTCTCAGAGGTTTCCATCAGTCCCAGCTTCCATGCTGTCAGACCTGAAGGAGGGCAGGGTGCAGGACCCAGGGGCTGCAGGACTATGTGACTTTTCTTTAGGAATCAAAGGGACAGTGCTGAAAAGTCAGTAGAGAGGAGTAAGCCAAGCTAATGGTCATTCCCACTGGATCATTCTGTCATTTGTAAGCAGCTCCTCTCAGAAGGCCCATTGTCTTGTGGCTTTAGTAAAGTTATAGTTTAACTTAACCTTTACATTGGGTGCCTCCATGCTTCACCAAACTCCCACCCAAGCACTCCTCTCAAGTCTTTTGATCACACAATGTCTTGTCTAACCTGCTGAATTTTTTCTTAGATTGAAGAAGTAGGAATGAAGAATAAATCACGAATGATTAAAACTTTTCGCCAGCTTCCCCTTGCGAGCTGACTGCATGAACAAGATAGCATCTGAAGAAAGATTCCAAGTCAACAAACCTGCACACAGTGGGAGATAGTGAAGAATCTGACCTTTTACCTCAATGATTAACTAAGATTATCTCTTCTTTTTTCCCTTTAAAAAGTTTCATGGCCAAGCAGAATCTTTGAAGTTGGTTCCGGGCTCAGCAGTAAAGAGCCACTGCATCTGCCTGCAGTGCAGGAGACACAGGTTATCTCCCTGGGTCAAGAATATTCCCTGGAGAAGGAAATGGTAACTCACTCCAGTATTCTTGCCTGGAGAATCCCATGGACAGAGGAGCCTGGCAGGCTACAGTCCACAGGTCACAAAGAGTCAGACACACTGAGCATGAGCACTGGGACTCAAGTTTGCCTTCTCCCCAGGTTGCCAGCCTCCTGAATCAAATAACCTTTCCTTTTCATGACAAATAGATGGGGAAACAGTGGAAACAGTAACAGACTTTATTTTGGGCGGCTCCAAAATCACTGCAGATGGTGACTGCAGCCATGAAATTAAAGACACTTGCTCCTTGGAAGAAAAGCTATGACAAACCTAGAAGACATACTAAAAAGCAGAGACATTACTTTACCAATGAAAGTCCATATAGTCAAACTTATGGTTTTTCCAGTAGTCATGTATGGATATGAGAGTTGAACCATAAGGAATGCTGAGCACCGAAGAATTCATGCTTTTGAGCTGTGGTGTTGGAGAAGACTCTTGAGAGTCCCTTGGATGGCAAGGAGATCCAACCAGTCAATCATAAAGGAAATCAGTCCTGGATATTCATTGGAAGGACTGCGATTGAAGCTGAAGCTCCAATACTTTGGCCACCTGATGTGAAGAACTGACTCACTGAAAAAGACCCTGAATCTGGGAAAGATTAGAGGCAGGAGGAGATGGGGACGACAGAGGACAAAATGGCTAGATGGCATCACTGACTCAATGGACGTGAGTTTGAGCCAGCTCCAGGAGATAGTGAAGGACAGGGAAGGCTGGCGTGCTGTAGTCCAAGGGGTCACAAAGAGTCAGACACGACTGAACTTTCTTTTTCGACCAACACTCATCTCTTAAATATTGGCTTTCTAGCTGAAAACAGCTGAACCTCCATTTTTGGTAACAATGTGACAGTGAAAACAGAAACTCAAATTTCCCTCCTCTCAAATTCCAGCCTTAACTATATGAGTTAACTCCTTTACCTCTGTATAACTGTCCCAGGTGTGGCAGCTTTGCTGTGTGATGAGTAGAGGTTAGACTCTTCCCCTTGCCACTTTTAAGGTGAACCTGAAAGAGCTGTTCAACAACAGACTGGTTCCAAATAGGAAAAGGAGGACGTCAAGGCTGTATATTGCCACCCTGCTTATTTAACTTACATGCAGAGTACACCATGAGAAACGCTGGGCTGGAAGAAGCACAAGCTGGAATCAAGATTGCTGGGAGAAATATCAATAACCTCAGATATGCAGATGACACCACCCTTACGGCAAAAGTAAAGAGGAGATAAAAAGCCTCTTGATGAAAGTGAAAGAGGAGAGTGAAAAAGTTGGCTTAAAGCTCAACATTCAGAAAATGAAGATCATGGCAACCAGTCCCATCACTTCATGGGAAATAGATGGGGAAACAGTGGAAACAGTGTCAGACTTTATTTTTCTGGGCTCCCAAATCACTGCAGATGGTGACTTCAGCCATGAAATTAAAAGACACTTACTCCTTGGAAGAAAAGTTATGACCAACCTAGATAGCATATTGAAAAGCAGAGACATTACTTTGCCAACAAAGGTCTGTCTAGTCAAGGCTATGGTTTTTCCAGTGATCATGTATGGATGTGAGAGTTGAACTGTGAAGAAAGTTGAATGCCGAAGAATTGATGCTTTTGAACTGTGGTGATGGAGAAGACTCTTGAGAGTCCCTTGGACTGCAATGAGATCCAACCGGCCCATTCTGAAGGAAATCAACCCTGGGATTTCTTTGGAAGGAATGATGCTAAAGCTGAAACTCCAGTACTTTGCCCACCTCATGCGAAGAGTTGACTCATTGGAAAAGACTCTGATGCTGGGAGGGATTGAGGGCAGGAGGAGAAGGGGACGACCGAGAATGAGATGGCTAGATGGCATCACTGAGTCAATGGACGTGAGTCTGAGTGAACTCCGGGAGTTGGTGATGGACAGGGAGGCCTGGCATGCTGCGATTCATGGGTTGCAAAGAGTCAGACACGACTGAGCAACTGAACTGAACTGAACTGAAAGATTCAAATGCTCATCTGTGAAAGCTAATGTTCTCTACTTCACAGGGTTCTCTGAAGATGAAGTTATGTATTGGACAAACATATTGGAACACAATGCCTGACTCGAAACAGTTTCTGAAAGACACACATTTCTAGTGACTACTTCCCTCTTCCCCATGGACTCACCTCTCCATTATGTTCATGACCTCATGGCCTCCCAGTCCTTCGCGGACATGATACCAACATATCTTATCTTTTCTCTCTCCTGTCTCACCAAACTCTCCTTTCCTGATGAAAAGTCGATAAACATTCATTGATTATATAGTTAGTAAGTGCCAGGCATTTTTTTACATGTTATCTTAACCTAACCCTAACCTCTCCTGGAGCTATCAGTCTGTCTCTCTTCCCTTCATGATGAATCCTCTGCCATGAGACTACAATAAGGGAATCCATATAAAGGACTATAACTGGGGGGTGCTCAGTGCTTGGTTTGGACAGGCATAGTGTAATGGGATAGCATGACAGTCCTGAAATGTTACTGACATAGATCAATGGATCTTAACATATTGAGAATCAAGTGTTTTTTAAGACTCTGATAGAGGAAAATGGCCTCTATTTTCTCAAAAATGTGAATTTGAACATGCAATCTAAATTTCAAGCACAGTATCTAGACAACCTCCTTTATACAAGACAAGATTCAGGAGCTAGACTAAATCTGAATCCCAGTTCTATCACTAAATCCCTCTCTAGTCTAAAAGAGGCCGGGGGGGAAGGGGGGTGTGCACGGCAGGTGTGTGTGTAAGGATTAAACAAGATAATATACATAAAGTGCTTGGATCAATGTCTGATAAAATTGAGCACTGAAAAATATATTTCATTATTAATATGACAGAACGAAGCCCAAACATATCTATTACATCAAGAAATTCATGGGCTTAACTTGCTTATTAAAGCAAAGATATTTTTCCATGTAATTCTTGAAACAAATCTCAATATAGGCTGTGTATAAAAGACACACTAAATACAAAGAGTAAAATTAAAGAATGAGCAATGATATTCCTAACATATGCAAAAAAAAAAGAAAAGAGGGGAAAAAAAGCAAAAGTCATGATCATAGTATCTGACAAGGTAAAATTCAGAGTTAAATGCAGTATACAAGACATTGAAAGGTACTTTAAAGGTACTAAAGAAAACAACTTAAAGTGAAAACACAAGTGTTACACATTTTTATGCACCCAGTGGAAGTAAGGAAATTTCATAAAACAGAAAATGCAGGAGGTGCAAAGATAAACAGGTAGAGGGGATTCAAGTAATAGGAATTCATTTCTTTCCCCAGTTCAAGATAGAGAAAGATGAAAAGCATAAGAAAGGATTTAGAAGATTTAAATAATGTTTTCAATAAGGTAGATGGTATGGATATGTATTGAATTTTATACCTGAATTGAAGGTATGACTCTTTCTAAGTGCTTATGGAAGTTCTACTAAAGCTAATTATGTATTACATCACAAAAATATTAATAAAGTCTAAAATATAAGTAGCACAGAAAACATTGCTTGACCGCAAAATAATAAAAGAAATTCCTTTACTGAGAAAACGTTTTAAAAAACAGAATTAAAGGAGAGAATATAAGACATACTCTTGCTGAGAACTACCTGCAGAACCATGCTTCTACAGCCAAGACTGTAAAGAATAAACCATGTGGAATTTGGTAGGAGGGAAAGAGAAGAGAGTTGATCCAGGCCTGCACCCTTAGTGGAGGACCCAGGAGAGGGAGGGACATTACAGGGAGCAGGGGGCTTAAGCTACATGTTAGGAACCCCAGTCCTTGGGACTGACAGTGGGAAGACGAGCACTTTTGATGGTTTGAAAATCAATGGGGTGTTGTTGTTCAGTCACCAAGTCGTGTCCAACTCTTTGCAACCCCATGGACTGCAACATGCAGTACAGGGAGGGCTATAGGAAACCAAAACTCCATTCTTGACCAAAACTCCATTCAAGCAAACATACTTGCTCTGAGTCCCAGCACAGAGGCAGCAGATTGAAAGCTGCCAGGGGTTTTGGCCAGCCTGCCAGAACTACCCCAGTGTGCATTTCAGCCTGCACTGAACTCCAGCGCCAGCCCCTTTTGCTCCAACCCTTCTCCCCACAAGGCAAGGATCACCATTGCAGATGCAGATGCACACCCCAGGGAGGAAGCAGAGCCAGCTCAGGACCATCTCTGCCTACAGCCAGGACAGAAGTGTGGCTCAAATTCCTTGGGCCCTGATTCTGCCTCTGACCAAGGCAGAGACCCAGAGCCAGCTAAAAAAAGCAGCGTCAGTCCCTCAGGGAACCAGCCCCTCCCGCAATAGGACAGTGACTGCCATTGAACCTAGGACATATCCTGGCTGGTACCTGCCTCCAGCTCCAGCCTGTCTGATGCAAGCCCTGGTAGGAAATAAGAAGAGAATGTTGGAAAAGTCATTTTTCACTTAGGGACTTCAAAAAGGATGTCAAGAAAAAATGACTACTATGTATAGCAATTCTAGATTGCTCTGCAGCAGAATGATTCTGTAGTACAAAGCAGTAAAAGTGTTTGTGTGTCAGAAAATCACCCAACTTGCTAATTTGTACCTTTTTGCCTAGAGAATAACTCACTTATGTCTTCGTGGTTGAGTGTGTCAACTACAAACAGCCACTTGCCAAGAGCATTTGCCATCTGCCTCTGCAGAGATTCAATCTGTGCTACTGTCACTGTTGACCTTTGACATGCCCTGAAGAGAGTCCAGGGTGAAGAATGAGGCACTCTGTGCTCCAGGGAAACAGGTGAAACAGGTGTTTAGATAGTGAGATATCATCAGGAACTGATTTCATAATCCCAATCCTTTGTTGGAGAAGGGAATGATAAACCACGTCAGTATTCTTGCCTTGAGAAACCCACGAACATATGAAAAGGCAAAAAGATAGGACACTGAAAGATGAACTCCCCAGGTAGGTAGGTGCCCAATATGCTACTGGAGATCAGTGGACAAATAACTCCAGAAAGAACGAAGAGACAGAGCCAAAGAAAAACAACACCCAGTTTTGGATGTGACTGATGACCGAAGCAAAGTCTGGTGTTCTAAAGTGCAATATTGCATAGGAACCTGGAATGTTAGGTCCATGAATCAAGGCAAGTTGGCAATGGTCAAACAGGAGATAGCAAGAGTGAGCATCGACATTTTAGGAATCAGTAAACTAAAATGGACTGGAATGGGTGAATTTAACTCAGAGGACCATTATATATACTACTGCGGGCAAGAATTCCTTAGAAGAAATAGAGTAGCCATACTAGTCAACAAAAGAGTGTGAAATGCAGTACTTGGATGCAATCTCAAAAATGATACAATGATCTCTGTTCGTTTCCAAGGAAAACCATTCAATATCACAGTAGTGCAAGTCTATGCCCCGACCAGTAAAGCTGAAGAAGCTGAAGTTGAATGGTTCTATGAAGATCTTACAAGAATTTCTAGAACTAACACCCAAAAAAAAAGATGTCCTTTTCATTATAGGGGACTGGAATACAAAAGTAGGAAGTTACGAAACACCTGGAGTAACAGGCAAATTTGGCCTTGGAGTATAGAATGAAGCAGGGCAAAGGCTAATAGAGCTTTGCCAAGAGAATGCACTGGTCATACCAAACACCCTCTTCCAACAGCACAAGAGAAGACTCTATACATGGACATCACCAGATGGTCAATACTGAAATCAGATTGATTATATTCTTTGCAGCCAAAGATGGAGAAGCACTATAGAGTCAGCAAAAACAAGACTGGGAGCTGACTGTGTATCAGATCATGAACTCATTGCCAAATTCAGACTTAAATTGAAGAAAGTAGGGAAAACCACTAGACCATTCAGGTATGACCTAAATCAAAGCCCTTACAATTATAGAGTGGAAGTGACAAATAGATTAAAGGAATTAGATCTGATAAAGTGCCTGAAGAACTATGGACAGGGGTTCATGACATCATACAGGAGGCAGGGATCAAGACCATCCCCAAGAAAAAGAAATGCAAAAAAGCAAAATGGTTGTCTGAGGATGACTTACAAATAGCTGTGAAAAGAAGAGAAGCAAAAGGCTAAGGATAAAAGAAAAGATATACCCACTTGAATAGCAAGGAGATATACCCAAAGAATAGCAACAAGAGATAAGAAAGCCTTCCTCAGTGATCATTGCAAAGAAATAGAGGAAAACAATAGAATGGGAAAGACTAGAGATCTCTTCAAGAAAATTAGAGATACAAAGGGAGATAAAGTTAGAGATACCAAGGGAAAATTAGAGATACCAACATTTCATGCAAAGAAGAGCACAATAAAGGACAGAAATGGTATGGACTTAAGAGAAGCAGAAGATATTAAGAAGAGGTGGCAAGAATACACAGAAACTCTATACAAAACAGATCTTCATGACCCAGACAACCGTGATGGTGTGATCACTCACCTAGAGCCAGACATCCTAAATGCAAAGTCAAGTGGGCCTTAGAAAGCATCACTACGAACAAAGCTAGTGGAGTTGATGGAATTCCAGTTGAGCTATTTCAAGTCCTAGAAGATGATGCAGGGAAAGTGCTGCACTCAATATGCCAGCACATTTGGAAAACTCAGCAGTGGCCACAGGACTAGAAAAGGTCAGCTTTCATTCCAATCCCAAAGAAAGGCAATGCCAACAAATGCTCACACTACCACACAATTGCACTCATCTCACACCCTAGTAAAGTAATGCTCAAAATTCTCCAAGCCAGGCTTCAACAGTACGTGAACTGTGAAGTTCCAGATGTTCAAGCTGGTTTTAGAAAAGGCAGAGGAACCGGAGATCAAATTGCCAACATCCATTGGATCACCAAAAAAGCAAGAGAGTTCCAGGGAAATATCTATTTCTGCTTTATTGACTATGCCAAAGCCTTTGACTGTGTGGATCACAATAAACTGTGGAAAATTCTGAAAGAGATGGGAATACTAGACCACCTGACCTGCCTCTTGAGAAATCTGTATGTGGGTCAGGAAGCAACAGTTAGAACTGGACATAGAACAACAGACTGGGGTCAAATAGGGAAAGGAGTACATCAAGGCTGTATATTGTCACCCTGCTTATTTAACTTATATGTAGAATACATTATGCAAAATGCTGGACTGGATGAAACACAAGCTGGAATCAAGATTGTCGGGAGAAATGTCAATAACCTCAGATATGCAGATGACACCACCCTTTGGCAGAAAGTGAAGAAGAACTAAAGAGCCTCTTGATGAAAGTCAAAGAGGACAGTGAAAAAGTTGGCTCAAAGCTCAACATTCAGAAAACTAAAATCATGGCATCCGGTACCATCACCTCATGTCAAATAGATGGGGAAACAGTGGAAACAGTGGCAGACTTTATTTTTTTCAGGCTCCAAAATCATTGCAGATGGTGACTGCAACCATGAAATTAAAAGATGCTTAGTCCTTGGAAGAAAAGTTATGACCAACCTAGACAGCATATTAAAAAGCAGAGACGTTACTTTGCCAACAAATGTCCATCTAGTAAAGGCTATGGTTTTTCCAGTGGTCGTGTATGGATGTGAGAGTTGGACTATAAAGAAAGCTGAGTGCCGAAGAATTGATGCTTTGAACTGTGGTGTTGGAGAAGACTTCTGAGAGTCCCTTGGACTGCAAGGAGATCCAACCAGTCCATCCTAAAAGAGATCAGTACTGGGTGTTCATTGGAAGGACTGATGTTGAAGCTGAAACTTCAATATTTTGGCCACCTGATGCAAAAAGCTGACTCAATTGAAAAGACCCTGATGTTGGGAAAGTTTGAAGGCAGGAGGACAAGGGGACGACAGAGGATGAAATGGTTGGATGGCATCACGGACTCAATGGACATGAGTTTGAGTAAACTCTGGGAGTTGGTGATGGACAGGGAGACCTGGTGTGCTCCAATCCATGGGGTCGCAAAGAGTCCGACATGACTGAGCAACCGAACTAAACTGTACTGAATCCTTTGTTGTTTAGTTGCTCAGCCGTGTCCAACTCTGCCACCCCCATGGACTGCAGCATGCCAGGCTTCCTTGTCCTTCACCATTTCTGGCAGCTTGTTCAATCTCATGTCCATTGAGCTGATGATACCATCCAACATCTCATCCTCCATCACCCCCTTCTCCTCATGCCCTCAATATTTCCCAACATCAAGGTCTTTTCCAACGAGTCAGCTCTTTGCATCAGGTGGCCAAAGTATTGGAGCTTCAGCTTTTGTATCAGTCCTTCAAATGAATATTCAAGTTTAATTTCCCTTAGGATTGACTGGTTTGATCTCCTTGCTGTCCAAGGAACTCTCAAGGGTCTTCTCTAGCACCACAGTTCGAGAGCATCAGTTTGGCAGTGCTCAGCCTTTTTTATTGCCCATAGCTTTGAGTATATGAACCTTTGCAGGCAAAGTAATGTCTCTGCTTTTTAATACTCTGTCTAGGTGTGTCATTGCTTTTCTTCCAAGGAGCAAAACTAATCCTTGCATCTCCTTATAACTAGAAAAGCACTAAATCCTTTCACGGTGACATCAGCTCCTCGTCATGATTCTGTTTAACTCCCCCTTCAGCAAAATCATATACATTGACCTTCCCCAACTACATCTTTGGAGCAGTTTCTCAGAGGTATTTGAGGTGCTGTTTTCTGGGCTGCTGTCCTCATTTTTCCCTCAAATAAAACTTAACACATTGTGCATTTTTTTAGTCAACAAGCAGGATAACATAAGTATCATTTGACACCATATAGCATAGATTTACAGAGAAGGCAATGGCACCCCACTCCAGTACTCTTGCCTGGAAAATCCATGGACGGAGGAGCCTGGTAGGCTGCAGTCCATGGGGTCGCTAAGAGTCGACAGGGCTGAGCAACTTCACTTTCACTTTTCACTTTCATGCATTAGAGAAGGAAATGGCAACCCACTCCTGTGTTCTTGCCTGGAGAATCCCAGGGAGAGGGGAGCCTGGTGGGCTGCCATCTATGGGGTCGCACAGAGTTGGACACGACTGAAGTGACTTAGCAGCAGCAGCAGCATAGATTTAAAACACATTTCTGAGACTGTTTTTGGTGGCTGAAGTGGTACAGAATCTGCCTGCAATGTAGGAGATGTGGGTTTGATACACGGGTCAGGAAGATCTCCTGGAGCAGAAAATGGCATCCTACCTCAGTATTCTTGCCTGGGAAATTCCATGGACAGAGGAACCTGACAGGCTATTATTCATGGGGTTGGACACGATTGAGTGACTAAATAACAACCATCTTTACACTATGTGTGGCAATCTGTTAACAACATACTTTTAAAACTATATAACAACATAAAAAATGTTTAGAGAAAAGTAAGTCATAACCTAGTATTCTAACACAGAAACTTGTGTTCTATTTTCATAAGCAAATATTGTATATAAGAACAATTTTGTTTCTTTTATTTTATTTATCACTAATTTGTATCTTCTGGTGTTTGACTCCTTTTAAAATTTTTATAATCAGAAAGATAATCAGTAAACAAGACATTTTGAAAATTAAAAATATATGATTGTCAAAGTTTTTTCAATTGTGAGCACACACAAATTTGGTCAAAATAGAGATTATTTTTAAAGACATTTAAAAAATCTTTTACTTTTTAAAAATGTTATACAAAGCCCATGCATTCATATTATCCTCACCTGGCATTCATCTTTGTGCTCAATTATCCTTCATTTGTTCCCCATACATGATCCTTTCCACATCGTGCATGACTGTGAATGTGATTTGTATTTGTTTATTTCTCTCTCTTAAGACTAAGCTTTCATCGTCTCTCAACTGGAATACCGCCTAGTCTCCCAACAGATGTTCTATTTTCACTCTTGCCACTCTCTGAGCCATTCCATACACAGCAGTCAGGCTGATGTTTTAAAGATGAAGAAGAAAGCAAGTCACAGCCCTGCTTGGACCCCTTCAATAGCTTCAGATTGCTCTCTGAATAAATCCAAGTCTTAAACTCAGCCTCTGAGCCCTGCATCTTCAAGCTTCCATTATGTCTTCGGCATCTTTCCACCCCTCGCTCATCCTTCCCTTGGATTTGCACACGCTGCTTCTCTTTTTCCCAGCACTCTCTTCTTGGTTCTGTCTCACCGTTTAGGATTCCACTTAAATGCCGCCATTTTTCTTTCTCTCACCACCATATTCATTCTCTCCACAGTACTTATCATTTGTAATTGCATATATACTTATTCACTTGCCTGTCTTTGTTTCCTCCCCAGGCTCTAAGCTGCATGAGATCAGGACCTTTGCTGTGCTAGAACGTTCCCTTTCACAGAACAGGCCCTTGACCAATCCTGACTGAATCAATGAATGAGTGGAATGTACAGTAGGGCAGTTTTTCTCAAAAGCTTGCAGATAGCCACAGAAGAGATCTGTTTTTCAACTCATGTTCTGATTCAGTAGATCTGGGATCTGGCCTGAGATTTGGTGTTTCTCACAGACTCTTTCAGTTGAGTTCAGTTCAGTCACTCAGTCGTGTCTGACTCTTTGCGACCCCATGAATCGCAGCACGCCAGGCCTCCCTGTCCATCACCAACTTCCGGAGTTCACTCAGACTCATGTCCCTCGAGTCCGTGATGCCATCCAGCCATCTCATCCTGGGTCGTCCCCTTCTCCTCCTGCCCCCAATCCCTCCCAGCATCAAAGTCTTTTCCAATGCTCAGCTCTTGGGTGATGTCAAAGCTGCCAGTGCCTTATTCACATTTTGACTAGCAAGGTCAGAGGGATTATAAACATGAGTGATAGTGGTGTTTGTCCTTATGATCTGGTAAAGAAGTTGCCTCAGAAAAATTATCTAAAACACCACGACTACCATGACTTTCATTGGTACAGGAAACTGTTTGAAACTGGTGTCAACGTTGACCTTACCCCGACAGTACACAAAACCAACATAAAGAAATGTCTAGCTATAATAAAATCATTCAGAGTTATAATAAAACAAAAAATTTACAAGAAGCAATTGGTAATTCAGTCTATAGGAACAGAGATGCTTTTTTCACAAAGCAATAAATATCATGGGACAGACAGATGGAAATTTGAATTTCATTTTGCCCTTGAGTAGTTGTGCAACCTTAAGTAATTTATATTCTCTGGATCTCAGTCTCATGACTTATCAATCAGGGCAAATGATATCCACCTTAGAGGTGAGCAGATGAAGTGGGTCTCTCATATCAATTAAATAACTGTGCCTAATATCTGGTAGTCCTTATTAGGCTCCTGTCCCTTTCTTAGGTAGAACATTTTCCTTATAACATTAATTTCCCACGGGGAGAGAGAATCCATTTTTGAGTGTATGTTTGACACATTTACCATCTCAGAGGGAAAAAAAGAGTTAGGAAAACAAATAACTATGTAGGTTAAAAGCAAACATTTTGGTTTAAATGAACACTACACTGTGAATTAGAAAAGCAAAGATCTGGTCCAGGATTCAACACAAACTAAATGTGAGACATCAGACCATATTATTTGACACCCCTGGGCCTCTGTATTATTTCTAAATCATTGTATGTGCATACATGCCTGCTCAGTTGCGTCCATCTCTTTGTGAGCCCACCGATTGCAGCCCACAGTCCGTGTCCGTGGAATTTTCCAAGAATACTGGGGTGGGTTGCCATTTCCCACTCCAGTGGATCTTCCTGACACAGGGATCAAACCCACATCTCCTGAGTCTCTTGCATTGGCATGCAGACTCTACCACTGTACCATTTGAGAATCTCCAACAGTTTCTAGCAAAGAATTGGTAAAAAGAGGTGATTAAAAATATCAACAAATATATTTATTTGCAAAGAATGAAGCTAGGGACATTGAAGCATCTACTTGAATTCAAATAACCCCAAGGGCTTAATTCCATGAATATTCAATAGTATATTAAGGTATAAAGGCAAGGTATATAGAAAAAAAGACACAGAAGAGGATTGAAAGCCATTTATAATGAAGCAGGAGGGTTTGGGTTTGAAGCATAAAAGCAATCATTTCCAATACACAAATTCATTTGTCAGCATTTAAATAGAGACAGATAACTTCACAACCCTAGTCAAGCAGTTTTTTCACTCACTTTTTTCATTATTACATAGAAATATTATAATTATTTTAAAAGATTTATTTTTTATTTTCTCCAAATTGTTCCTGTTTTCTGTATTTCTAAGACATATTTAAGTTAATATTCTAAGTTATGACAACTTAAGAACATATATAACAACTAAAATTCTGTCAGTGAAAATTGGCATGTCTGTATAATCTAGAAAAGATGGAAGTTTTCCAAATAAATTTTAAGTTCTCTGATTTCATATATTTCTTTAAAACTGAGTAATATAGTCTGAGGGTGTTTATGAAGATCTTAGGAGGAAAGAAACTGTTTTCCAATCTTTGTTCTAGTTACCAATGAATCTGAAATTTCAGTATTTTTTTTTTTTAATTCTGAAAGGGAATGTAAAAATCACATGATTTAGAAGACTAATGATTTCCCGTAAGAAAATAACCAATGTATTTTACAAAGTGTACACAATGATTTGGGGCTTCCCAAGCGGCACAATGGTAAAGTATCTGCTTGCCAATGTGGAAGACAGAAAGAGATGGGGGTTCAATCCCTAGGTCCGGAAGACCCCCTGGAGGAGGAAATGGCAACCCATTCCAGTATTCTTGCCTGGAAAATTGCATGGAAGAGGAGCCTGGTGGGCTACAGTCCATGGGGTTGCAAAGAGTCGGACACGACTGAACATGCCACTCACACTACTAGAAACTTCTCTTTAATCCTTGAAAATTCACTCTGGTATTTTACAAAGATGGCAAATTCAAACTTCTGCTGTGTGCGACACACCATTAACTCCACCAAGATACGTTGTATCTGCTAAGTTAACATTCACTGATGTGTTAGTTTAATAATGACCCACCTGCTATTCCTATCTATAAGGCTCTTTCTCTCTGTAGGGATGGAAATTAATGACAGAGTCTCTCTGAACTGTCTGATGTCAGAGCTAGAAAAAGTGTGAAGGGTATATATGAGCTGGACTACTGGCTAGCAGGTTGTGGGGTAAATGCTCCAGTGGATGCAAGCTTGGGGTTTTATTTGAAGCTTCCTTGCTAACAAAGGCATTTTCTGATATTGCTGACACTGAGACACTAAAAGGTAAGGAATTTTCTGTGTCTAGAATACTATTATTTATTTAGCATTAGAACAAATTTGGGATTAAATGTATGGCTTATTTCAAAGGAAGACTAAAGAGATAATGTATAATGATATCAATTTTCTAGATTGTTTTTAGAAGGAAACTGGGTAAAGGAAAATTTTGAAAATATTTGAAAATTGCATGAGCAGTCTGAGCTGTATCAATAAAATTATGATCCTTGGAAATTATGTTTTTAAAAGATGTTTTAAAGTAGGCTCTAGTTTAATATGTCATTAAACAAAGCTACAATAGATTTCTTGATTTTAGAGCTGAATTATTCTTTTCAGAAAATTTGAGAAGCAATGGGCATTTTGAAGCTGCCAGTGGTTCTCATTGTGCTCTTCATTGCGTTAAACCATCTGGAAGGTGGTGGTAAACCCACTAAAAGGTTAGTAACTTGAAAATCCTAGTTTCTTTTGAAAGTATGAAAAAATTATAATCAAATACTGCTATGTAATTAACAGCCCTTGTGCCATTAGATTTCTAAGTCATATTTAAGAATAGAACATTAAGCTCTTCCACTGTTTCTTAAATTATATGTTCTTTAAAGAATAAAGTCAGTCTGATAAATCTCTCTGATGAAATTTCTGACAGACAGGAATGGATAGTTTCAGCTTTGCCAAGAAATATGCTATTGGAACTTAAAGGAGCAGAACCAGAACACGAAGCAAGAAAACCCAAAAGGTAGTAACTTCTACTCTACTAATTCGATTCTCAAGCAAACTAGGAGAAACTCAAAGTATATATTTTATATGAGGTGGAATTTTGCTGTGTGCTTATATAGACATTTTTCTCAATTCTGGCAATATCCTGAACTTTCACATCTCTTTCTGGAAATCTAACTAGGAAATAATCAAGTGGCAAATTAAATCTGGTAAGAAGTTAAATTTAGAAGATCCAGTTAAAAAGTCATTAGTCTTTAGGGGATTCTTTCTATATTGCTAACTGCTCTGCTAATGAAACAGAATTATAATTAAAATATTATTCTTCATGAGACTATTTCCAATATGCTGTAAATATAAAATAATATTACTTGAAAATGTTTTCAACAAGTAGCATGTGCATCAGGATTTTTTTTTAAAAAGCTTATTTTGAAAGGTGTCATTTTATTTGAATGGTAATTTTAAGGAATTTTAAAAACTGTGAAGGGTGAAAATGTTTGCAGTATTTACAACTTTCAAGGGGAAAGTTTTTAAAACTGTTATTATCCATTTATTAAAAGAGTCTTAAGTCCATAGGTATACATATATTCCCTCCTTTTTGAAACTCCCTCCCATCTGCCTTCCCATCCCACCCCTGTAAGCTGATTCATGTTGAGGTTTGACAGAAAACAGCAAAATTCTGTAAAGCAATTATCCTCCAGTAAAAAATAAATTTATTTTAAAATGCTATATTTAAAAAGTCTTAAGTCCAAATTCATGTATATGTCATAAATAATATGATTTGCTTGTGTCTAAATTGGTTTTGACTCTATATGGTTTAATAAAACTGAATTTAAACTCTCTTGAAGACCAAGGAGAATAAGTTTATTCATGAAAAATCTTTGCTTTAAGTCATGTTAGAACTCTTCCCATAGAATTATTGGCATTTTGTCTCTTTTCCTTCTGGGTGTTTTTTGTTGAGGTGGAGGTCCTTTGGTGATACATACAGGTTTCTAAAGCACCTATGTGTAACAGATTGTACACATAGTTTTTTTCCCTTTCCTTTCAAGGCTTACCTAGTTTACAGGACATTCTTCTCAGAACTGACTGTAATGTTCAATTGGTTTTCTCCTAGATAAAAGCAATTTTAAACCTGCCATGAAGTTTCTGGTAAACTAGCAGAACATTTGAACAATGACAGAAAAATTAGTGATATTATGTCTATTTCTGTAGTAGTCTATAGTATTTCTGTCTATATCTTGATCTTTTCTTTCATTAGATATATTCATCTGCTAAATATTTTTACCCAATATGTTTTTAAGGAAATTCATTAATTATGAGGTGAGTTTCACTGAGAAATAGAATAACACATAATGTTATTTATCAACGATTATATTTTCATGCTGGTCTCACAACCTTCCTGAATTATTAGAAATATTTATAAAACATTCATCAATTACTTTTCAGGAAATTGAATTTCCTGGAATCAGTATATTTGGTCAGTTTTTTGAGGAGAGAGGAAGAATTTAACATTTTGAGCCATTCAATCATATAATATTCTATACAGCTCATAAAAAGCTGAGAAAGCCTATGTAGAAAATATCTCAAACTATGAACACCTTTAAAAAATAAAGCTGATGAAGATTTATTCTTCAGTATTGTGTTTTCACAAAAATCAGTCATCTCATCTGAGATCTTTTTCAACTTTTATACTTGCATGGGATGGGATTAAGAAGTAACAGACTTTACAAACTATACCAAAACGTGGTTATATCACTTGACACTCATGAGTGAGGCAGAAAGATCCCACACTTGCCCACCAACTTTTTAAGACTCAGTAGTAAATAAGGTTCAGTGGTATCTGCCTGGCAGATAGTAAGAGAGCAACCAAAAGGATAATTACATGAGTTTCAAGCTAGAGTCACTGAACGCTCCCTTTAGAAACTCACACACTTCTAGAGACAGCTATTAAGAGCTGGGATAAGGGACCCATTTAAAAGCTGTTTCAAAAGCCCCTGAAACTGAGATGTTTTTAAAGAGAGACAATTTAAGTGTTACAATTTGGCCTATAGTTATCACTGTTTATATTCTCTTCTTATTGAACTATAGTTGATTTACAATGTTGTGCTAGTTTTTCATGTATAGCAAAGTGATTCAGTTATATATATACATATATACATATTCTCTATATATATTGTTTTCTTTTTTGTGTTCTTTTCCATTATGGTTTATTACAGGATATTAAACTTATTTATGAAACAGAAACAGATTCAGACATAGAAAACAATCTTATATTGTGAGTGAGGGATAAACTGGTTTGAGATTAGCAGATACACACTACTATATATAAAATAGATAAAGAACCAAGTCCTACTGTATAGCACAGGCAACTATATTCAAGATCATATAATAAGTTATCTTAAAGCCAAGAATTTCCATGTGTGTGAATGGTCATAGCTTTAAACTAGTGTTTGTTATTAGCTGGTGGGTAGGCTGGTAGGCCATGTCTGCCTGGTAGTCAATGAGGGAAAATACATAAAAGTTGGGGTGTTGGGCCTTTCACTAACCAACTCAGTCAACTTTCTTCATCTTAATGATAATTTAGGGTGTATCCTGACTATCACATTTACAGAAAAATTCCTGTTTGGGAAAGCAGTTTCACAGGTATGAAACCAAAAAACATAAAAGTTCTTCATATTTCTTTAAAGTAGAATCATGATCCTCCTAGTTAACTCAAATTAGAGAATATTTTAGTGAGAATAATTTTAAATCCTATTACAGACCTTGAGACCAATTATCAAACATTCACCAGTTATCACTGAGCACAAAGAGTATTTCACATTCTGTTCAAGGCATTCACCAAATATATCCTGGAAAAGAAATCCCTTTGAACCTTCTCAATTTGACCCACGTTTCTTTTATTACTTTAAATTTATTAGTTTGAAGTGTTTGGGTCAAATTCTGATTACTACTGTTTTTCAGAAAAAGTTTATCACCTTTTAGAATTGAATGTTCAGTGTATGAATTGCTGGTTCAATCTTTATAGGAGCATTAAACCGTTCTTTGAAAATGCACATCGGCCATGCTTACCACACATGAAAAAGAAAGAGTTAAACAGATAATATGAATAAGACTGATATATAAGCCAGGGAGTTAGGTTTCTGTGGGCTTCCCTCGTGGCTCAGTCGATAAAGAATCCTCTTGCAGTGTAAGAGACCTGGGTTCAATCCCTGGGTCAAGAATAATATCCCCTGGCAAAGGGAATGGCAACACACTCCAATATTCTTGCCTGGAGATTCCATGGACAGAGGAGCCTAGCGGGCGACAACCCGTGGGGTTGCAAAGAGTCAGATATGACTGAATGAATAACATAAACAAATTAAGCTTCTAGGTGTGTTTCCTTTGCCTGAGTAATTGGTTTGTCAGCATATACTCACACTCAACAGATACTCAGTTCATGTAATTCTGTAAGAAAAATTTTCTGTGGAGAATATCTGAGAGTATAAACCATAAAGTTTCACACGAGTTTTTAAAATATTTACTCTTAGGCTATCTCTATACAAAGATACAGACAATGAAGTACTTCCCATACAAAATAAACACATTGAGATAAAAGCCATCACATAGTGCTTCAAATTATGTATATACACTGGCTTCTGGACATTGAGTTTTTAGCCTCCTACCAGTATCTCTCTCCCACTTTACACTTAATTAAAATTTAACCAAGATTTTGGTTTTTATAGGAGCTGAAATTTCCCTAGAACTCCTAATAATCAGCAAAAAAGCAATTATTGTGTCTGTTTCCAGTACACTAAAACAAAAGATGGTACAAAAATATAGGATTGATATCCTACCTAAAGAAACTAAAGACCTATATATAGAAAACTATAAAACACTGATGAAAGAAATCAAAGAGGACACTAATAGATGGAGAAATATACTATGTTCATGGATCGGAAGAATCAATATAGTGAAAATGAGTATACTACCCAAAGCAATTTACAAATTCAATGCAATCCCTATCAAGCTACCAGCCATATTTTTCACAGAACTAGAACAAATAATTTCAAGATTTGTATGGAAATACAAAAAACCTCGAATTGCCAAAGCAATCTTGAGAAATAAGAATGGAACTGGAGGAATCAACCTGCCTGACTTCAGGCTCTACTACAAAGCCACAGTCATCAAAACAGTATGGTACTGGCACAAAGACCGACATATAGATCAATGGAACAAAATAGAAAGCCCAGAGATAAATCCACACAGATATGGACACCTTATCTTTGACAAAGGAGGCAAGAATATACAATGGAGTAAAGACAATCTCTTTAACAAGTGGTGCTGGGAAAACTGGTCAACCACTTGTAAAAGAATGAAACTAGATCACTTTCTAACACCCCACACAAAAATAAACTCAAAATGGATTAAAGATCTAAATGTAAGACCAGAAACTATAAAACTCCTAGAGGAGAACATAGGCAAAACACTCTCAGACATAAATCACAGCAGGATCCTCTATGATCCACCTCCCAGAATTCTGGAAATAAAAGCAAAAATAAACAAATGGGATCTAATTAAAATTAAAAGCTTCTGCACAACAAAGGAAACTATAAGCAAGGTGAAAAGACAGCCTTCTGAATGGGAGAAAATAATAGCAAATGAAGCAACTGACAAACAACTAATCTCAAAAATATGCAAGCAACTCCTGCAGCTCAATTCCAGAAAAATAAACGACCCAATCAAAAAATGGGCCAAAGAACTAAATAGACATTTCTCCAAAGAAGACATATGGATGGCTAACAAACACATGAAAAGATGCTCAACATCACTCATTATCAGAGAAATGCAAATCAAAACCACAATGAGGCACCACTTCACACCAGTCAGAATGGCTGCGATCCAAAAATCTGCAAGCAATAAATGCTGGAGAGGGTGTGGAGAAAAGGGAACCCTCCTACACTGTTGGTGGGAATGCAAACTAGTACAGCCACTATGGAGAGCAGTGTGGAGATTCCTTTAAAAATTGCAAATAGAACTACTGTATGACCCAGCAATCCCACTGCTGGGCATACACACCGAGGAAACCAGAATTGAAAGAGATACATGTACCCCAATGTTTATCGCAGCACTGTTTATAATAGCCAGGACATGGAAACAACCTAGATGTCCATCAGCAGATGAATGGATAAGAAAACTGTGGTACATATACACAATGGAGTATTACTCAGCCATTAAAAAGAATTCATTTGAATCAGTTCTGATGAGATGGATGAAACTGGAGCCAATTATACAGAGTGAAGTAAGCCAGAAAGAAAAACACCAATACGGTATACTAACACATATATATGGAATTTAGAAAGATGGCAATGACGACCCTGTATGCAAGACAGGAAAAAAGACACAGATGTGTATAACGGACTTTTGGACTCAGAGGGAGAGGGAGAGGGTGGGATGATTTGGGAGAATGGCATTCTAACATGTATACTATCATGTAAGTATTGAATCGCCAGTCTATGTCTGATGCAGGATACAGCATGCTTGGGGCTGGTGCATGGGGTTGACCCACAGAGATGTTATGGGGAGGGAGGTGGGAGGGGGGTTCATGTTTGGGAACGCATGTAAGAATTAAAGATTTTAAAATTAAAAAAATAAAAAACTAAAAAGAAATATATGGGATTGATATAAATAAATTCTATAAATACTAAGAAGTTAAGATACAAATGAATTATTTACAGTTTCATTTATGACTTATCCTTAATATTATTATGCAATTTTTCTAGGTGAATGAAGGAACATGATGAATACTAATACCATTGACACAAAAAGCCTTTTGGTTTTAACATTTAACCTATCATTTAAATTGTTGAAAATATAGGAACATAGTACATAGCAGGGACATAGTAATCTTCATGTATTTATGCTCATAGTAATAGAATTCCCACACTACAGTAGTTAGAGTGCCTGAATAGGTGATAAGTTTTATTCCCTTGAAATAATACCTGACATCTCTCAACACTGTCAATTCAGTGAAATCAGGAAACTTAAAAATTAACTAACACTGCTTAATTCTTGTTTGAAAGGTATGAGAAATGAATATATATATATATATAAATTCACATATTCCAGATTACATGCATAATTTCCAATTCAAGACCTTTTTTATAAATTTGGGAACTAGATTGGTGGTGACGGTTTAGTCACTAAGTCATGTCCAGCTCTTGAGACCCCATGGACTGTAGCCTGCCAGACTCCTCTGTCCATGGGATTCTCCAGGCAGGAATACTGGAGTGGATTGCCCTTTCCTTCTCCAGGGGATCTTCCCAACCCAGGGATCAAACCCAGGTCTCCTGCATTGCAGGCAGATTCTTTACCAACTGAGCTATGAAGGAAATAGATTAATCAACATTTAAAAGAATATAAGACAAAAAACTTTTATTATCATTATCTGGAATATATTCTGAATTGCCAAAGAAAAAGATTACACTGGGAAATTCAACATTAACTATAACGGAGGGTTTGCTATCTGATTTGTAAGCTGCATCTTCAAGGTGTCCAGAAACTCGATCAAATCATCCAAGTATTTTGCAAACCAAAACACTGAGTTACTGACGTGAAGACGTTTCCTTTCATTTTCATCAACATGAGATATTTGATGTCACAGAGATAGTTGTATCCAATCCTAACTCTAAGTTTCTAACCTTTCATATTTGTTCAGTGTCACCAGTCATCAGATGGAAAAGCGGAAATGCGGCACTGCCACTTGCGCGACTCAACGCCTGGCAAATTTTCTAGCTCCATCCGGCAACAAACTTGGCGCCATTTTCTCACCTACGAAGGTGGGATCCAATGCACACGGCAAGAGGAAAAAAGTTGAGATCTTAAAGAGAGAGCCACTGAGTTACTTAGCCATTTAGAGGTCCGTGCTCCTCTACAGCTCTTGTTGCTTTAATGTATTATATAACTACTCCAGTGATTTCCTTTGTTATTTAACAGTACCTCTTCCGTTAGTAGAATGAATATATGAATCTCTGCATCCCATGTTTGTTGCTAACGCATATAAAATGCCATGTTAAGAATTGCTTATATTAATACTGATTAAGATCCCATAATAAAAAGGCAGTGTCTTTAAAAATGAAATGTTCTTGCTGTAGTGTTTATTTTTAAAATACTTATTAAACGTTGTTTCTTTTGCCTGTGTCTTTATGACCTACCTGAGTTTGAGAAAATGGTTGTTGGAAACCTCATAAATTGATAAACTTGATACTTGATCATTGAAACTTGATAAACTCGATAAATTATTAGACAGCTAAAAATAAAGTTATGATTATAAACATTAGAAAACTAGCAATTGTAAGTATCCTTGTTAAGCAATCCTTTTTTGCATTAGATTTCTGAAATGATGTAAAATGCCATTTTGAAAAATAAAAGCCTACTGCTGACTCAGTCAAAATATTTTTTTTAACTCTGTTTTTTGTTGCATTTGCTGGTATGAAGAGTTTACTTACAAAATAAATTAAAGCATTCTCCTAACTCAGTCAAAATACTCTTTTTTAATTCTGTTTTTTTGTTGTACTTGCTGGTACTAAGAAGTTGCTTCAAAATTTAAAAAGAAATGTCTCTGTACACACTGCTATATTTAAAATGGATAACTAACAAGGACCTACTGTATAGCACATGGAACTCTGCTCAATATTATGTGGTAGCCTGGATGGGAGGGGAGTTTGGAGGAGAACGGATACATATATATGAATGGCTGAGTCCCTTCGCTGTTCACCTGAAACTGTCACAACATTGTTAATCAGCTATACCCCAAAACAAAATTAGAAGTTTAAAAATAAATAACTAAGACAAAAAAAGAAACAATGTCCCTGAGAGTTTTATTGTCTGCTATTATCAGTGAGCTTATATTAAATGTATATGCCCTTTATTCTGTTTAAGTGGCTTTCAGCAAATCTTAGCCACATTTTTATACAGAGTACTACAAAATCAATATGTATTCCTGTTAATTCTGTCTTCATTTAAAAGACTATAGACTTCTGGAAATTATGTACTGTATAGCAACTTACTGTCTTTGTTTAATTAATTGGACTTTTCTGGCAGAGGTTCCATGTGTGTGATGCCCCCCCCTGACTTTTTTTGAAGGAACATGCGATGGCACCCCACTCCAGTACTCTTGCCTGGAAAATCCCATGGACAGAGGAGCATGGTAGGCTGCAGTTCATGGGGTCGCTGAGGGTCTGACACGACTGAGCGACTTCGCTTTCACTTTTCACTTTCATGCCTTGGAGAAGGGAATGGCAACCCACTCCAGTGTTGTTGCCTGGAGAATCCCAGGGACGGGGGAGCCTGATGGGCTGCCGTCTATGGGGTCGCACAGAGTCAAACACGACTGACGCGACTTAGCAGCAGCAGCAGCAGTACTAGAAATGAAATGAAATATTATGCTCTAAGTCAAATCCTACAGGGTATCTGCTTTTCCCTGACTGTGAGTTCCATAATTTTGGAAGCATCATTAACTCATATCAATGGCTATTATGCTGCATTATGCATTGCTCAGGGCTCAGCTTTTATTTTAAAAAACTAAAAAAAAAAAAAAAAAAAAATTTCAGTCTTAGTGAGAATCCAGCTCACTGACTTAACTGCTACATTAAAATTGCTCCTCATAAAATTTACCTTAGATTATCATCTTTAGAGTTTGTTATTGTTGTTTGGTTGGTTGGTTTTTTCTCAGAGGGGAGGTATAGAGAAAACAGATGTTAGTTATAATGATTTTATGTCATGAATCGCATATTGAAATGAGTGATTGAATTCTATTTGTGATATTCAACTATTAGCCCCCTTTCAGAGTGGCTATAAGCTCAACATTTTGAGAATTCCATGGACAGAGGAGCTTGGCAGGCTATGGTCCATAGGGTCTCAAAGAGTTGGACACCACTGAAGCAACTTAGCACACATGCAAGGTACAATTAAATTAATCTCTTAAACTTAGTCAGTTAAAAATTTTCCCATAATAGTCTACATTAAATAACAGCATTGCATCTCACATCTATATCAACTCCCCAGTCAAGCCTGGTGGTCTGCAGACCATGGGGTCACAAAGAGTCGGATACAACTTCACTTTCACTTTCACTTTCAACTTATCTTTTAAGAGTTAATTAAATTTTAATGAGCTCATATAATAATCAAGGACATTGTATATAGCAGTACACAATTCCCAGGTATAAGACAAGAAGAATTAACATATAGTAACCTAATGACTTCTGGTGCTAAGGAATAGGATAGAGTTAGGGTTACTATGTCACTTCTCCAACCAGGAGACTTTTGAGAAGGAAAGAGTTTATTACATTGATACAATAAATATAAATAGTTGATGTTATTATAAAGTTTACTCATTATATTTATTAACAAAGTGAAACATTTGAGCACATTCAGCATTCTTTCCATCGTTGGTATTCATAGACCAATAGAAATCTTCATATATAAAGGTTGGGAATGCCTTATGCCCTGGAATGTAAAAAATACTTCCCCCGGCCTCTCATAATTACCCTGTGAAAATAATTAGTTTTTCTTTATTGATGTAACTGGTGATATCAACAGTAAATATTTGTGACTAAGCTTATTCCAACTCTTCTTATTGTGGCTGTGGCACATGAAATCATAGGTGCTACTGAGTAGCCTTCCAAATACTTATGTACATGCTACAAATTAAATTTTATTGAAGATTTAGAAATACAAATGATCCTATGTTCCCTGTTGCAATACTGACCCAGAACAAAGAATTTACTTTCTAAAACTTCCAGAAATTCTCTTAAGCATTGTGAGAGAACATTCTGCAATAAGCCTCTTACTCCTCTGAAGCCTGAATACCATTGTTATTCAGTCACTAAGTCATGTCCACCTCTTAAAGACCCCATGAACTATAGCACACAAGGCTCCTCTGTCCTCCACTATCTCCTGAAGTTTGCTGAAATTCATGTCCATTGAATCAGTGACTCTATCAAACCATCTCATCCTCTGTCCCACCCCCTTCTCCTCCTACCCTCAATATTTCCCAGCATTAGGGTCTTTCTTTTCCAATGAGTCAGTTCTTTGCATCAGGTAGCCAAAGTATTGGAGCTTTAGCTTTAGCAGTAGTCCTTCCAATGAATATTCAAGGTTGATTTCCTTTAGGACTGACTGGCTTGGTCAAACCAGTCAATCTTGAATATCATTACCTGGTAATATTATGCTGAAATGAAAGAATCAGTTCAGTTCAGTTCAGTTGCTCAGTCGTGTTAAGAGTAGAAATGCCTGTGAGTCTAAACCTCCTTTGGCTAAGTGCAGGGAGAGCTTTTCATATAAAGCAGGAGAAAGTTTTCTTTTTCTATCCATTATCCTCCCTTTTACACACACAGAACCCACAGTGATGGAAAAATCCATCTTCCTTACACTCACTGAATGTGTAATAGATACTGTTAGTGTTCACCAACATCCTCTTCTTCCTGAGCATACAAGGGTATGTAGTTCTCAGCTCCCTCATATTCAGGGCTCATTCTGGCCAATGAAATATTAGCAGAAATGATGTGTTTCACACCTAGACTGACACAATATGTTAAAAAAATCTATGGGAAAATTTTCAGTCTTTCTCTTTCCTTTGCTACTGCAGTTCCTGATGAGTGTCCCTCTAGCTGGGACTCTAAATGGCTTCATGGAGAAAAAGATTCCCTCTCATCTGTCTTGGACATGGAGTGTGACCAAGAAATAAACTTATGTGACATTATCTACCGCCTACCAAAACACACACACACAAGAACCAAAATCAATCAGCTAGGTAACCTTCATGATACCTAACTTCCCTGTTAATACTTTTCTCCTGACTCCATGATATCTAATAGTAGCAGAACCATTCTTCCAGTATAATTCAGCCTTGAATCTTGAAATTATCACCAAGTGCTCTAATGCCTTGTCCCACACATTCAAATTAGTCTTCAAGACACAGGTACTCTAAAGTACCTTCCTGTTAATAAGACACGGTCCTCCTTTCTTCTCCTGGTGCCAGTAATATAGCTCCAGTCCTCTTTACTGCAAGCCAGGACTCCTGCAACAGGCTGCTAAAATAGTTCTCCAACTTCAATCGTTACTGCTATTCTATACATTGATACAGAACAAGTTCCAAATGCACATTTCTTACTGAATCAATCTTTCCATACAAAATTTTTCAAAGCCTTGTTATTATCTACAAAAAGACATCAATTCTTTTTGCCTGACATTTAAGTCCTTTCACAAAATAACCCCTGTCCTCTTTTCCAGCTTCTCCCCACATCATTTCTTTTCCTATTCCTACGCTGAACCAAATTCTCTGGTTGCTTTAGTTTCTCTTTAACTGATATCATCACATTTCCTCTTATTTCCCAGGCTCTGGCTCATTCCTCCATTCCCTCCAAATTGAACAACTATCCCGTGGTGCAACCTTTTGAAGTCCTTCAATAACAAGGTCAAGAATCTTTCATCATTGCCCTACTGAATATGATTTCCCCACTCACTGAGCTCTCCTCACACTGTGAATATTCAAAAGAAGTTTGATATTAGAGTATTATATTATTAGTATTTTATTTTCATAAAATACTGTATTATAATTATATTATTCCTGTATTATTTGTGTGAATGACACAGTACTCTGCAATACTGCTAGGTTCCTAAGGACAAGAGACTGGAACTTAGTCATTTTCTATTCCACACATTACTTCACAATCAAGAAGTTAAGCCTATCTACATAATCTGGAGAAATTTGGACTACTTGAGCACTTCCCATATTCTGTTCTTGATATTGTGCTGGCATACAGCTAAACAACCCATCTTCTGAAAATAACTTGATATTTACCACTAACATCTTTTGGTTGACAACAAATCAAGCAACTGTGCTTTCTAAACATATCATAAAGATTATAGAACACATTATATCCCAGTGGTGTTTTACCATGTAATTGATAAATTGCTGTGAAATGTATCTTCATTAACAGGTTTTCTTGATTTGAAATATGAAACCATTTATGAAATGAATACCATCTCCAAATAAACTAAATATTGTACTCTACAATATTAAATTCTATAGCATAATTATCAAAATAAAGATTCTAAATTTTCATAATAAGTAGGATTAAGTAAATTCCATAAATAAAGGGTTTTCTGGGGGAATGAGATAGGAGCAAATGGTCATGTTTCTCACTTTATTGGAAAAACAGTGCTCTTGCACTGGAAAAATTATGTATGCTAGCATACATTCCTTCCCCTTGATTGATTTACAATGCAAGTTTAATTCATGAGCAAATTTTATAAACAAAATTCAAATCTTTGCCTATTGACAAACTCTGAAAATTAATTTTTGATCTTTTTTGTGACGAGAAAGTGATACACATTGGTCAGTCATCTACATGCTGCTCTTTATACTTTTTGAGAAAGTTTCTGCTTTGAAACAGCTATTAATAGAGCACAATGAGATATCAAAAAACACAGTGAGTCACAGTTCAGCGAAATTTTCAACAGAAGAAATAAAGACACATAACACACCTGAAATTCATTTGTTATACTCAAACATGCCTTAATAATTAAGCTTAAGAGTTATGATCAAACAAGAGAGAAATGGATTAAGCAGTCATGACAAGTATATTTATCAATTTAGAAGCCAAACAAAAGCTTAGAGTTTACATATTGACAACCAAATGTTTTTCTGTGAAAAAACTTGTGAATGAGTTAAAATAGCTTTATCATTTGGCTTGCAATTAATATTCTTAAAGTTACAAAGATTGTCATACTCTATATTATCTGGAATTAGGAAAACTCTCAATTTCTTAGAAAATTAAATTATGCTGTGACAGTTATCACATAGCAACTAATATTAATAGTTTTCTTTGTATACTTAGGGAGAAATCCTTTATTATACGGTGACTTTTTTCTGCTAAAGAAATCACTGAGTAACAAGATTCAGTGGAAAACTTCATTGTGCGTTCAAGGTCTGTTCTACTTCTGGGCATCTTCTAATGGTTTGAGATACAACTTTGCTGGGATTAAGTAAACAATGGTAGCGTCTTCAAAAATTGCAGTCAAATTCTTCACCTCTTCTTTATTGTATAAGAGGTGTCAATAGCACTCTTGGTCATTTCAAATCTGCTATTTCTTCATGCGGCATCCCTAATGGCTCAGATGGTAAAGAATCTGCCTGCAATGCAGGAGATCCAGGTTCAATCCCTTTGTTGGGAAGAGTCCCTGGAGAAGAGAATAGCTACCCACTCCAGTATTCTTGCCTGGAAAATTCCATGGACAGAGGAACCTGGCAGGCTACAGTCCATGTGATCTCAAAGAGTCAGACACGACTGAGCGACTAACACTTTCACTTTCATTTCTTCATAATGACAAGCGTAGAAATGCTTATGAAGTAGAAAAAAAAAAAAACAGTATGAACCAGAGATTTGAGTTTTGATGTATCATTATTGATCCAAAGTTTTTTATATGTCTTAGGAAAGATACTATATTTCTCCTGGGATGGAGTAGAAAATCTTTTTCTTTCTCAGAGGAGGGAAGCACCATTTTGCTGTTAGTTACCATGCTTTGGCGGAGAAGGCAATGGCAACCCACTCCAGTACTCTTGCCTGGAAAATCCCATGGACAGAGGAGCCTGGTAGGCTGCAGTCCATGGGGTCGCTAAGAGTCAGGCATGACTGAGTGACTTCACTTTCATGCATTGGAGAAGGAAATGGCAACCCACTCCAGTATTCTTGCCTGGAGGGACAGAGGAGCCTAGTGGGCTGCCATCTATGGGGTCGCACAGAGTCGGACATGACTGAAGCGACTTAGCAGCAGCAGCAGCAACCATGCTTTGGAAGATGAGAGATTTGTGTTTGTTCTACAGCAAAGCGGCTTGGGAGAACCAAGCGACAGCCAGTAAAGGTGTATCCTAAATGTGTATGTAGCCTGGAGTCACATAGACTTGGGTGACTATGATCAAGTTACTCTGGACTTCTGTCTCCTCTTGCGTGACATGAACAGAATAATAACTCAGAGATTGCCTGCTGCTGCTACTTTAGTCTCTCAGTCATGTCGGACTCTTTGTGACCCTATGGACTGTAGCCCACCAGGCTCCTCTGTTCATGGGGATTCTCCAGGCAAGAATACTGGAGTGGGTTGCCATGCCCCTCTCAAGGGGATCTTCCCAACCCAGGGATCGAACCCAGGTCTCCCACATTGCAGGCAGATTCTTTACTGTCTGAGCCACCAAAGAGATTGGCAATGAGGAAGAAATGAGATTGTGTCAGTGATGAGAATAGCTAAGACTTTGGCTGCAAATTTGCCTTACAATAAATGCTGGTTCCCCCTTTCTCCTTGTAGAGGAAGGTCCCTCTTTCTCCCCGGGATGTGTTTCCCACAAGGGTCACCTTGCCACAGAACATGGCATTGGATCACACTTTGGAAGAGGGTGGTATCTGCCCACTGCAGAGCTCAGGAAGGTGTTTGAGGGAGCAGTTAATATATTCTTTTAATAATAGAGATTCTACCCTACCTTTGAATTCCCCTTTCTATTTTTCTATCTCAGCTTGTACTTGGCAGGATTCCGATGGTACCAATTAATTTCTGAGCCCCAGTGCCTTCCCATTTAGAGCTTCATTTATGGTAGTCTCACTATGTGCCAGATGCTGTTTTAAACACATTCAAATTCATATGCATTTACTCCTCATAAAACCCTGTGAAATGAAGTTATTTCCAATTATGAAATAAGCTGCGATGATGTAATGAACTGCACAGTGACTAAGTAATAATATATTGCACATTTGAAAGTTGATAAGAGGGTAGACTTTAAAAGGTCTCATCACAAGAAAATAATGTGTAACCATGTTTGGTGATAGATGTTAACTAGACTGATGGTGGTCATCTTTATCAACATATATACAAATCAAATCATTACACTGTGAAAACCTGAAACCAATTTAATGTTATATGCCGATGATTGTTCAATAAAAATACTATTATTGTCACTATCTTACAGATGAAGAAACTGAGGCTTTCTGACCTTGGGTAAATCATTGCACCTTCTTCTGCCTCAGTTTATACCAAATACAAACCAAGTCAATGGTGGAGCCAAGATATTAACCCAATTATTCATCATTCCATATGTTTGCTTAGTACCTCTTATGTGCCAGATACTGTTTAAAGTTTTGGGGATGCCTCAGTAAATGGAGAAGGAAATGGCAACCCACTCCGGTGTTCTTGCCTGGAGAATCGCAGGGACGGGGGAGCCTCGTGGGCTGCTGTCTATGGGGTCGCACAGCGGACACGACTGAAGTGACTTAGCAGCAGTAAATCAGACTGACAAAATCCTCTGTCCTCATGGAATTTACCTTCTAATTTTAGGTGGTGATAGTGTGTACCAAAAGCATACTCTTAAGTCACTATGCTATAACACTTTCCCCAGTCACAGGGATTTGTAAAAATCTCTCATCTTCCTTTCACAACACTTTGAGGAAAATGAGAAATCAGGACAGAATTAGGAGGAAAAATAAGTCGCTGTTTTCTAAGTACCATCTACATGCACTTTATATATATTCTATTGTTAATCCTCATAAAACTCCATCAAGCAGGTATTGTTACACTATTAACTGATATAAACCAAGGAATAAAAAACAGGCTGATGTAAAAATTTCATTCTGAATAGATAAGAATAAGAATAGATAAAATGACAGGGATTTCTTTGCCTTCTCATAACAAGCCATGTCTGTCAAAATAAAGGATAGCATCTATAAAAGAAAACGAGCTGATTTGTCCCAGATCACACAGTTAATAACGGTCATTCTAAGACTGGGACTAGGTTTATCAGACTCCGAAGCCCGGGCAATTTTGCCATATCATGTCCAAGCAGAAATCTTTTTTTCTTACTTCTACTGTGGCTTATTTTGTGTAGAACCCTGCCAAATCAGTTTGTCTTAGAACTGGACAAACAAGTCAGGCAAAAGAATAATGGGGTAAAAACTGTGTTCAGGATATAAAGAACTTGTGTGCTGTTGAAGATAACAATCTTTACCTAGTGTCACATTTTTTCTTGTTTTATTTTGTTTTATAAAGTTTCAACTGAAAGTCTGAAAAATCTAATACACTTATCAAAATTTTTCAATGCTGAAAGATTGCTCGAGGCTTATCTTTATTCCCCTTCCCAAATCCACTTGAGATTCTCATACTGATCTTTTTTTTTTTTTAATCAAAGTAGAGTTGTGGGCTTCCCTCGTGGCTCAGTGGTAAAGAATCCACCTGCCAGTGCTGGAAACAGGTTCAATCCCTGGGTCAGGAAGATCCCCTGGAAAAGGAAATGGCAACCCACTCCAGTATTCTTGCCTGGAGAATTGCATGGACAGAAGAGCCTGGCAAGCCATAGTCCATGGGGTTGCAAAAAATCAAACATGAATGAGCAACTAAAACAATAATAGTTGGTGTACAATGTCATGTTAATTTCAGGTATAGAGCAAAGTGATTCAGTTATACATAAATATATGTATATATATGTATTCTTTTTCAGACTTTTTTTTTACAAAATATTGAGTATAGCTCCCTGTGCTATATAGTAGGTTCTTGTTGGTTACCAATTTTACATGTAGTAGTGTGTATATGTCAGAGAAGGCAATGGCACCCCACTCCAGTACTCTTGCCTGGAAAATCCCATGGATGGAGGAGCCTGGTAGGCTGCAGTCCATGGGGTCGCTAAGAGTCAGACACGACTGAACGACTTCACTTTCACTTTTCACTTTCTTCCATTGGGGAAGGAAATGGCAACCCACTCCAGTATTCTTGCCTGGAGAATCCCAGGGACAGAGGAGCCTAGTGGGCTGCCGTCTATGGGGTCACACAGAGATGGACACGACTGAAGCGACGTAGCAGCAGCAGCAGTGTGTATATGTAAATCCCAACCTCCTAACATATTGCCTTTTCTATTGAGACTTTCATTTCTTTGTTCTGTATACCTTTAAGAAAATTTTCTTTCATGGCTCAATGAAAATTCTACCAAGTGAATAAGCCCACTTCCAGTAGCCAGTCCATGAAAGTCCTTCCCATGGAACTTTAGACTACATTTCACACCCCTCACTCGCTCACTTCCACACCTCAGCCCCTACAGTTTACTCACCTTGCAATATCCTCCCCTCACCCTGCTGGAGTTTACACCCAGGTTTTACACAAATGCCACAGTCTCCAAGGAACCTCTCCTCTTAAGTTACATAGACTTTTATCTGTATTACTCTTCCGATATCAGTTGATTAAAACATTCATTCAACACATGTCTATTAAGCTTGCATTGGTATTTGATACACTTTTAGTGGCTAGAGTTTAGAGAATATCATGAAGTTTACAGATTTACCCTGTATTTTTGGTTATGTATGCACAGGCATTATTTTCTCATCTAGCCTGTAATCTAGGACAAGGATGTGTGAGTTACCTTGGTAATCCCCACAATATTTCAATCCCAACTTTGCACATAACAGGCACTCAATCAATTTTGGCTGAATCAATATATTCTATGAATAAAGCACAAGAAAATGCGTGAGTGAACTTCAGTGTAAAGTTCTGATATCACACAATGATGATGCTGATAGAGTATGACATTTTATAATCTCTTAGTAAAAAAATAATAATAATTGTAGGGTTATATTAAAGATTAGGAAAGAAATACATGAAGTGTGGGGCATGTCTCTGGTGTTCAGTCAGTGGTAACTATTCTGGCCATAATAACTCTACACAAACAAAAAAATGATATAATATTACATGGGTACTTTTGTTATTAATAGGAAACCAGACCAGAGGATTTAAAAAGAGAGAGAAATGGGGGGAGCATAAAAGTGGGTAACAAAAGTGAGCACAAAATAGCATGGGGAAATGGTCAAAGAAACAAAAAGAGAACTAGGATAATGACAATAATCTGTCCAAATCTTAAACAGGATTGGTATCACTGGATACCTTTCCTGCTCCAATAACCAATGATGCAAAGGCATTTGTCCCACACCATCGCATCTAGAATTACAAAATCTTTGACAGGACTACACAAGATGCAGGTTCTGAAAATACCCCCTCTTTCTTCCCTGTGGGAACATTCCTTGTTACTGAGAACAACAGTTATGCTCAGTAAGAAGTGTCACACAAATCCTATAAAGGAAATCTCAGACAATGCAGAAACAGCACATCTGGTAGAGATTATCTGATTTGTAAGTAGATTAGAAGAGTAAGAGCAAATTCTGAAATGTCTAAAGGGATAGAATTTCAGCAACTGGCAATGTTACCTCCTACATAGCAAGTCATATATTGATGGATTCAATACTTTTAAAATTGAAGTCATGGATAGGCATTATAAGAAGGAAAATTAATTTTATCAAAAAAATTGTAGACAAATTTTTAAAAATCTTTCTTAAGCAACAAAAATTTACTGTATAGTACAGGGAACTGTATTCAGCATCTTATAATGACCTATAATGGAAAATTATCCTTAAAAACTACCAAAATATATTTGTTCCATACCACCTAAAACTAATGCAATATTGTAAATCAATCACACTTCAATTTAAAAAACTATCATGACCCTTTTTTTTAAAGCAGTATCTTTATTTTTTGGCCGTGATTAGAGGCTTGTGGAATTGTATTTCCCCAACCAGGGATCTAACCCAGGCCCTCTGCAGAGAAAGCAAGGAGTCCTAACAACTGGACCACTGGGGAATTCCTGTAACTGTCTTAACTTAATTAAAATTTGGAGATTTTTACATTAAAAAAAAAAATCTCTTCTTCATCTTCAAGGGTATAATGCCCTGATTATCCTATAAATGTGTGAATATAAGGCATACATAAGTGAAATGATGGAATACTGTCAGCTTACATGAAGGCTAGGAAGCTGTGGTCCCAATTATAACTGTGATAATAGTAGATTCTGTGTGTGTGTGTTCATGTGTGTGTGTACGTGTTAATCTCTCAGTTGTGTCCGACTCTTTGTGACCCCATGGACTGTAGCCCGCCAGGCTCCTCTGTCCATGGAATTCTCCAGGCAAGAATCCTGGAGTGGGTTGCCATTCCCATCTCCAGGGGAGCTTCCCCTCCCAGGGATTAAACCTGGGTCTCCCGGCAGATTCTTTACCATCTGAGCCACCAGAGAAGCCAAAAAAAGTAGATTCTGGATTGTAATAATTCAGTTTCTTTATTGAACACATACCTCCACTTTTGAAATATTAATTATCTGAATAACAAGCAGGTTTCAAGAAGAATTCATGACCCAAATTAACCTCCCAAACTTCCTACAACTTGAAATTCATTCTTCTGCATTTTAAAAACTTTGTAGTTCAAGAGTCTCTTATTGAAAGACAAATCCCTCTTGACAGGGAAATGTTTATCACTGTTACTAATGCCCTAGTTGAAATCACATAACAGGAGCTGAGAGCAAAGGCCTAGAAGAACGGAATGCACTCCTGCAGACACACACACAAAAAAATGATTAGGGAAGAAAGGAAGAGAGCTATAAGGAAAAGAAAAAGGAGCAAGGAGGAAAAAGGCATAAAGCAGCCTTGATTACCAATCAAAATACCTGTGTTCGTGCATGGGGGCCTACATACATTTGCATCCATTTCCCTGCAAACAGCTATGCCTGAACAATATTGAAAGTACCAGTTGTTCTCTGGTTATGAAAATCCTAAATGTTAACCTGGCCAACAAGGTAGAAAAGGCGAGCAGGGCAAGAGAAAAGAACAAGACAAGGGAAATCATTTGTTTCTCTGAAACGTCTTCAGACTTCCTCAGACAGTATTGCATACTCAGGAACTCTCTGTTTCCAGAGTCCCTCCTGCAGAAAGGATACTGGAAAATAAAAGAGGCTATGAAACAGAACCAAAGCCTTTGAGTTCCAGGATAATTGGAGTCTTACTTGAAAGTTTCTGGAGCTTTATTTGAATTTGAGTTTAAGAATAATAACTGTCTGTACCAGGACAGATTGTCTAAATGTGTTCAAATGTTATAATATTAAAAGTACAATTAAGCATTCTAAAAATTCCCAGTTGTGCTTTTGAGAGTAAAATATCAACAAGATGCTGAAAACTACTATGGTAAGAGTATAGTGGGAAGGGCAGGGTTTTCAAAATCAGGCTAACTGACCTTTGTTAAAATCCTAGTTCCTTTTCAAAACTTTATATATATTTCTTAACTTCTTTTAGCCTCAGTTGCTTCATTTATACATGAAAATACATATACATGCGTGTGTATATATATATATGTGTGTGTGTGTCTTCTTGGCAGAGATATGAAGATAGATGATTCATGAAAAAGTCTCAGAATATAATTACACCTGTCTCAGCCACATTTAACAAATATTAACTGTGATTATTATTCATTAAATTCTAGAGTATGGCATTGACCAAAGCATGAGATATTAAAAAAAACTATTCAACTTCACTACTGCCACATGTGGCCCCATTTTGATTCTAAGACTTCTGAGTAAAAAATAAGAAAAAAATAAACCCAGGTCAAGGCTTTAGGAGAGTCTAATAGCTACAACTGGGAAAATCTGCAGGTGTAGGATTAATCTTCTAGAGTGTATTCAAATGTAGAAAAGACCCTTCTGTACTTAATCATTGTAAACACCATAATACAACAATCTGATGCACAGAGGATCCTGGTGGGCTACAGTCCATGGGGGTCACCAAAGAGTTGGACACAACGTAGTGACTAAACGACAATGTATGCTTAAATGTGGCTGTCTTAAGACATGATGTGCCAAAGCTCTTTAAAATCTTTTAAATCTTATATATCTCTAGTACATGTTGTTCTTTTGTTACTTTTGAGTTTTTTAGGAGCTGCTGCTGCTGCTGCTGCTAAGTCGCTTCAGTCATGTCCAACTCTGTGCAACCCCAGAGATGGCAGCCCACCAGGCTCCCCCGTCCCTGGGATTCTCCAGGCAAGAACACTGGAGTAGGTTGACATTTAGGAGCTAAATCACCCAAAATGGATAATGCACTGCTTTGCCACCAGGAATGAGCTTGGGCTATGACCAGTAATCTGAGGCAGATTGTCTTCCCATCTGTAATACAGGAAGGCAATAGGATGTAACATTTACCTGTCTGAAAATAGTTATAATCATTAGAGTTACTTTTTATAATATGTTTTATCCAGAAATTTGCCCCAGAAAAACTTACATCTTAGTGTCACCTATACACTTTTCTTTCTAGCCTTTCCTAGGACTATATATTTAAAACTTAATTTACCCTTAAAATTATCCCCAAATGTGACAATAGCTTCCAGATACATTGAGACATTACTAGGCTAAGGTCCAATTTAGCAAATGATCAGCGTCCCTACCAGAAAATAGAAACTTCAAACGGAGTTTACCCTCTGCCCTCTTCCTTTCACATATGAACAACTCATTCTGCCATATAAATAAACAAAAGATAAAATAGCAGATTCAAAGATAGAGGTTCACTACTTGTATATGTTTCTGACATTTCTGAATTTATTCATTCTGAATGAATATCTGAATTCACATCGGTAGTTCAACCAACTAGCCTCATCTAGCCTGGGTTTTAACAAGATTTACAGGGTAAAGAACAGGAGCTTAGAAACCACAAATGACATAAGCTCGCTGGTAAACACAGAGATAAAAGGAAGAAAGTGGATAGAAAAAGAAACCAGAACTTTTTCAAAACGAAGTGCCTTGTATGGACTTTTCATAAATTGTTGTATTTCATATGCTGTTGGGCTTCCCTGATAGCTCAGTTAGTAATGAATCTGCCTGCAACATGGGAAACCTGGGTTTGACCCCTGAGTTGGGAAGATCCCCTGGAGAAGAGAAAGGCTACCCACTCCAATATTCTGGCATGGAGAACTCCATGGACTATATAGAGTTGGATATGACTGAGCAACTTTCACTTTTCCCATTTTAGAATGCAAATAAAAATTACACCATCTCACTAAAATCATTATATTATATTCTCATAAAAGTAGATGAAATGATAGATTATTGCTATCAAAAAATTTCTAATTTGTGAAACAAAAATGTTGGTGAACCAAGCCAATGCAGAATTCAGTCTACATTTTTTCATACTTGTCCTACATTGTCATTTACTTCGTATATTTGGAATACTGAAGCAGCTGCTGTCAGCATTTGAATTAATTCTAACACTGAAATCCAAGTGACCTAAATTTCTCTGAAGCATCAGAAACTGCCAAGAAAACATCTTGATAAGTCTTGTTAGGCTTCCTAGATCGACTAAATAGGAGATATGTAAATCTCTTGCTGGATCCTAAAAAGATTAGACTTCCACCTGGCATATAACAAAAAAATGAGATGATTGATGTAAACTGCCAGTCTGAGAGCCTGACATGTTTCAGCTGCCTCTATTGCTAACAAAGTAACTGAAAAGTGAAGTTGTCAAGCTTGAGTTTCATCTTGTCCACATCCTGCCTCTAAGTATCTAGGAGACAAGAGATGCGGGTTTGATCCCTGGGTCCGGAAGATCCTCTGGAGAAGGAAACGGCTACCTACTTCAGTACTCTTACTTGGAAAACCCATGGACAGAGGAGGGTTCTGTGGGGTCACAAAGAGTCTGACGCAACTGAAGCAACTTGGCACAAGCAAGACATTTTCTACTTTCTATCCTCATTTCAAACACAGGACATGTAATTCTATTTATTTATTGACTTCTGAGAAGTAAATGGCTATTTTGAAGATTTAAAATTCTATACTCATTGCTGAAATCATCATAAACAGGTTGCTTCTGTTTTCTATCAGCTTCTTCCAGCCTCTCCCCATCCCCATAACACCCCTCTCTTCCTCCTCAGTAGAACAAGCCTGGCTTTGTCTCCTGCAGAGTTGAAACTTGAAACTTGTAGGAGTTGGTGTGTGTGTGTGATGGGGGTCAGTGTGGTGGTTAATAAAGCAGGAAATGCCATCCTTGCCTCCTTTGGCCAGGATTCATATTTGAAATTGACGCTCTCTGGTGGCCATTTTCAGGGCTCTTGGGCGATCCCACCCCTCATTCACCATCTCTCACCTGCAGTGTCCTGGCAGGGTAAATGCACCTCCGCTAATTGATCAGGAACGATTTCTCCTTCAAATTTCGAGGAGCAGCATACACGTTTAGCCTCTTTCTACTGGGATCTCAGCATTGCTCCATATAATCCAGTCCAGATGTAAGACAGCCCCGAACTAGCTCTGGTTGACCCACAGTTGACTGGGACGTTGCTCCTTTTTGAACATAGCCCTCTCTTCTTTCCACCTCCTTGCAGGTGGATCCTCCCACAACCTTTTAAACTACTTCAGCAGGAGTTGGACACCAATCCCTGTGTCATCCAAATTGCAGAGGACAGATTAACCACTCACAGCGAATTTCTTAAAGTCATGCTTGCTCACTGGGCTTGAGTTTGAGAGAAAGACCGCCCCCATCCTGCCCTGAAATCAAAAAGGATGGTAGGAAACTGCCATGGAGATACTAAAACCATTGGTAACATTAGTCTGATTAGAACAGCACGTTCTGAGCCAAAAAACAAGCACATGGGTCACTGGTGCAAAACTGAGTCCATTACAACATCCAGTAAACCAGAAAATGTGTATACGATAGATACATTAATAATAGCTCATCAGGAAAAAATAGAGCTTATTTAATGAATGATAGTGATATCATAATTGAATCACTATCTGAAAAGAAAATGGACTGCTGCTGCTGCTGCTGCTAAGTCGCTTCAGTCGTGTCCGACTCTGTGCGACTCCATATACGGCAGCCCATAGACTGCTAGCCCTGTCTAAATATCATGTTTAAAATAAAAAAAGCAAAGGATGAAAGACTTCAATGTAAAAACATATATATATATACATATTTTTTTTTAATAGAAAAGTGCTAGGATTGGAAAAAAATTCTTCGAAAAGACCAAAGAAACTTTAAGAAACTATAATGGGAAAAGTTCTCAAAGTTGAATTCATCATAATACAAAGTAAACAAAGGCAAAAAAAATTACCATAAATAATGTTGGAAAAACAGAGATGGAAGAAATGTTTAAAATATATATAAGAAGCAGGAGGTTATATCGCTAATATGAAAAAAAAAGCTTCTACAGATTGATTTAAGAAAACAAACATGGGTATGGACTGAGGTTCATAAAAGAAGAAATGCAAATAAACAAAAAATGTATTAAAAGCCGTTTATAAAAGATGCTAAGTCTCACTAATAGACAAGGAAACACAATTCAAAACAACACAATACTCTGACTGTTTCATATAATAAGTTAACAAAATTTTAAAGAATTATAATATTCAACATAACGGGCTATAGAAACAGTAGGGTTGTGAATTACAGCACACATTGTTCTATAATTTCAGTTTTGGAAATCTGCTCTATAGAAATAGACATATTTCAAAGAAAAAAAAGTAGGCCAAGAATGACTGAGACACATGTGCTGACCTAGAGGAATACCCAGAGTACACAGTTTAAATGAATACATATCTAATGATGATCCTATTCCTGTGAATAAAAGTAGGGGAACACACGGATATAAATTCATGCCATTATATTTGTTCTATATATTTTTACATGTAAAAAGATATTCACCAAGTTGACTTTGTCTTTTTACACTTTTTTTTTTGTGCTATTTGGCTTTAAAAAACTAACTTTCTCATTTTTGAATTTTGAAAGAAAATTCCAACAAAGTGTGTGTGTGTGTGTGTGTGTACATCTGTGTAGTACAGTATAGTATAGACCACTAATGCTCTAGGATTTCATGGGAGGGAGACAGGTATATGGAAAACATATGGCTTGATCAAAACTTGAAGGATGAACTTGGAGGAACTGGATAAACAAAAAAGAAAACAAAATAGGAAATAGAAACAAAATAGAAAGAAAGCAGGAAGGAAATATTATCTGGCTCATTTAGACTCACTTCAGATATTCTAAACCACTGGTAACTACGTATTTGAAAAAAATCAATATATTTCATGATTGAAAATCAGCATCTGTATTTCCAGATTTGTCTGTGAACAAGTAATAGTGCTACTATTACACGATCCTGCATTAAATAGAATTGGTGTCACTATCAGGAAATTAAAGACAAATTAGAAAACCCAAGGAGTCTTATATTTCTCAGCATTAAGTCTACCTTTTACTTTTTGCAACCAGAAGTGATAAACTGCAACCCACAACAGCCCAAATAAATGAACTTCCTTTACCTTAGCATTCACCATCACCTTCATTCATTGCTGTCTCTATACTGTAAGATAATCAGACTTTTTAAAATTATATATTGAGTAACCAATATGAATTAACATCTGAATACATGTAAGCTGGAGCTTCTTGCTCTCCAGAGAATCAGAGCTGGAAATAAAAGAATCTCTGTTTACCTAAGTTTTAATCCTTTGGTAAAATTTCTTTGGCTCTGAAGGCTGCATGAAACAGGTGAGAGAAAAGATTAGTCAACTGGAACCAGAGGCTCCTCCTTTCTGTGTTGTTTTGTCCAAACAGTTAACCCTTACCTGGCCAGAGCTCTGACTATGACATTGTGTTCAGAAACTATAGGAAAACTCAGTTAAAGTGTTCACATTAATAAACTAGCTGAACCTCTATTCTGAGTTTTTCCTTTTGTGCTTTAAGAAGTCTTTTGTAAATCAAAGAATTACTTACTGATTTACTCATTCAGTAGGACTTACCTGATAGCTCAGTTGGTAAAGGATCTGCCTGCAGTGCAGGAGACCCCAGTTCAATTCTTGGGTTGGGAAGTTCCCCTGGAGAAGGGATATGCTACCCACTCCGTATTCTTGGGCTTCCTTGTGGCTCAGCTCGTAAAGAATCCACCTTCAATGCAGGAGGCCTGGGTTCTATCCCTGGGTTGGGAAGATCCCCTGGAGAAGGGAAAGGCTACCCACTCCAGTATTCTGTCCTGGACAATTCCATGGGGTCACAAAAAGTCAGACTTAACTGAGCAACTTTTGCTTTCACTTACTCATTCAGTAAAGTAAGACGCTAATATACTAAGCATGAGTTCAATTTCTTGTGTGACTGGAAAATGTAAGAAAAGATAATATCACAAACAGAAACTTGAAGAACAGAGTTGTTTTAGGCAGGAACATTCATTTCTACTGGGTGCCACCACTATCTTTGAACAGTTGACTGAGGTGAGAAAAACACCATTTACCAATTATTCTTATGATAACTTTCTACCTGGGCTTCCCAGGTGGCTCAGTGGTAAAGAATCCGCCTGCCAACACAGGAGATGCAAGGGGCAAGTTCAATCCCTGGGTTAGGAAGATCCCTTGGAGAAGGAAATGGCAATCTACTCCAGTATTCTTGTGTAGAGAATCCTATAGAAAGAGGAGCCTGGAGGGCTACAGTCCATGAGGTCATAAGAGTAGGACACAACCGAGCAACTGAGCACACACACAACTTGCTTGCAGAATTGGATGAGCGAAATATTAGGGACAGTGTCCGGTGCTAAGGTGGTCTTATCCAAATGGAATCTGAGATGAAGTTTGAAGCATAGTTTGGACTGATTTGTTAAAACAGGGAAACATAACACAAATGTATTGTGATGCTTAAAAGTGCCAGCTGGATCCAGCTCCAGCACTGATGAGTTGTGATCTTGAGCAAGTTCATTAACCTCAATTTTTTATCTATGCTATGGGATAGTTATAGCACTAATCAAAAAGAATTGCTGAGATCACAGTTCTTTCTTTCAACAAACACTTGTTGAGTGCCTATTCTATGCCAAGGGCTTCCCTGGAGGCTCAGCAGTAAAGAATCCGCCTGCAATGCAGGAGATGAGGGTTCAATTCCTGGGTCGGGAAGCTCCCCTAGGGGAGGGCACAGGAACCCACTCCAGTATTTTGCCTGGAAAATCCCATGGACAGAGGAGCCATGAGGGCTACCATCCATGGTGTTGCAAAGAGTCGACAAAACTGAAGCGACTTAGCACACATTCTATGTCAAACGCTATTCTAGGTACTAAGGATATAATAATAAGCAAAGTAGTTTAAAGTTCGATGCATGATACAGGATGCTCGGGGCTGGTGCACTGGGATGACCCAGAGGGATGGTACAGGGAGGGAGGTGGGAGGGGGGTTCAGGATGGGGAACACGTGTACACCGGTGGCGGATTCATGTTGATGTATGGCAAAACCAATACAATATTGTAAAGTAATTAGCCTCCAATTAAAATAAATAAATTTAAATTTTAAAAAAGAAAAAAAAAATTTCTACTTTGTTAATTCTGGTTAAAGGAAGGATGAAAATAAGCAAGTCAACATAGTAAGATTAAGAGGGACTCTTGGGACTTCTCTGGTTGTCTAGCCACCTTCCAATGCAAAGGATGTGGATTCGATCCCTGGTTGGGGAACTAAGATCCCACATACTGCGGGGAGCCCCTGGGCCGAAAGGAAGATCCCGCATGCCACAACTAAGACCCAACACAGCCAAAAATATAATAAATACATTTTTTAAGAAAAACTCCACTGAAGATGAGTTCACAATCCAAAACCGTTTAAAAAAAAAAAAAAACAAGTAGTTCTCTGTGAGATTTTTTTTTTTAAGACCAAAAAAAAATTTATTCCTTGTAATGAGAACACTTAGGATTTACTCTCAACAACTTTCATATAACATCCAGTGTTACTCAGATGAGTCATGTTTAACCTTACATCCCTAGGACTTATTTATCTTATAACTGGAAGTTTATACCTTGAACCACCTTCGTCCAATTCCCCCTCTCCCCGACTCTGAACCATTTTGAGTTCAGATCGGTAGCTCCTGTCAGCTCTGATTTTGCTCTTTAAAGCCACAAAACTACTCCAGTCTCTCTTGCAGCAGCTCTTCAAATATTGAAGAGAGCCATCTTGTCATGTCGTCCCGTTTTCTCTCACCGTATTAAAACTTTGTACTTCCTTCAGCCCCGTCACAGCAGTGTGTCAGGTCTCTTGGACATCTGGAGAGAAGCTTCGGTGGGTCAGTGACCACCCTGAGGCGGACCCAGAAGGCGCGAGGGTTCCAGGAGCGCTGTGGTCCGAGTCCGGTGAGCCAGGGCTCCATCACCTCAGGCCAGGTTATAAATCAACACAGGTTCAGCAAACCTTTCTACACAAATCATCAGCTTCTCCGCCTCCTTTCTGGAAATCAGAGACACTCTGAACAGAAACGAACAGCTTTAGTGAGATTTGGGGTGAAAACTCATCTCTTGAACTGTTGAGAGGAATCATCCTGTGCGGTGACCGCCTCAGGCCGTATCCTCCACTAACGGCTCAGGCAGAAGGCAGAGGTAAGCTCCTACCACTGAGTCAGACAACCTGACCCTGAATATAGGAGCATGGCTTTACTTTCTTTCAAAGCCTGATAACTGGCCTTACTTCCTTCAAAAACCTAATGACTTATCATTTTGAAAATAGCAGTCCAACTCTCCTTACTCTTGCCTTCCTCCAAGATTTTATTCTCCCGCTTTTTGTTTCATTTTACCTCTAAACCCAAACTTTTCCCCCACCTACAACCTTGCATTTCCCAATTGCTTTTTGGCAGCACAAAGAGCAGATGATAAAAGAAATCCACAGATCAGCTAAGTACCTCCAAAAGGATCAAATATCTGAATGTTGAGAGATCTTGAGTTCTATAAGAGGGACTCTTTTCCCTTCACTAGACCTATTTAATAAATACATTTTAAAAGGTAGAAGATGTGTATATGTGTGTGTGTAAATACTCAACAACCAAATCAATTGCAACATTTTTTTTCTACCTAAATACCATTTAGTAATTCTCAGATATTTCTTGTACTGCTCCTTAGCCTCAGAAGGTGATATTTCTGCCACTGTTTCCAACCTGTTTAAGCAGTTTGAGGAAAGATGGACACAAAAATATCTGCCCACCTGCAGCTCTGTGGACAAAAATCTGAGAACTGCTTTGAAAGTGAGAGGGGGTGGAACAGGAAGTGCTCTGATCCTTCTGGTCACCTCCATTTCCAGAGTAGAAATGGAAATTCCAGCCTTTCCTTTCTCCCAAGAAGCCCCAAGTGGCAGAGTTGTTTCCTATTGTCTGGTAATGATGGTTAATATTTATCGACTATTCCTTCTGTGCTACGAGCCATTCCCAGAATAGAAGTGTATTAACTCATTTAGTTCTCTCAACAAATTCATCAGGTCACTGGGACACATAGGCAAGCTTTAATGTCATCAAGATCAGATGGCTGGGAAACTGAAGAGGAGGGATTTAAAGCTGAGTTCTGGCTGCTGAGTTCCAGCACTTCAGCTTCAGAATCACACACTGCACTAACTTTCAAGAGCTGACATTAAGTTAGCAAACAGGTGGGAAAGAGTATTACAATAATTTTGCAGAGATTTGTATATTCTGTTTCCTTCTTACGATGCAATATGTATACACTCTTAGAGTGTTCAAAGCCTTGGAGAATCATACTTCTGAAAACATATGAGTTTTTACATTTTAACTTTTATCATATGAAAACATAATCCAATTGCCAATATTTACCAATATCCCAAGACACCCCTTTCCCCTGCCTGAACCATCCCCTTCTCCAAACATTTCGCCCATCCACTATTTCTCCATCTTCTGGCAGGATCATCCAGAGGTTTTATGAAACAATTTAACCAGATTATTTTTAAAAGGCATAAATGTCATTGTGCATGAATGCTCAATCACATCTGACTCTTTGCAGCCCCATGGATTGTAACCCACCATACTCCTCTGTCCATGGGATTTCCCAGGCAACAATACTGGAGTGGGTTTCCATTCCCTCCTCCAGGGGATCTTCCCACCCAGGGATTTAACCCCCATCTCCTGCATCTCCTGCATTGGCAAGCAGATTCCTTACCACAGAGCCACCTGGGAAGCCCTTTAAAAAATAAATATCATGAAGAGAAGCAAACAGCATGGTATATATTTGGTGGGATTATCTGGGAAAACCCTTGAGGAGATAATACTTGAGCTTAAATTCAGAGGTTCGGGGCACAATAAAGGACAGAAATAGTATGGACCTAACAAAAACAGAAGATAGTAAGAAGAGGTGGCAAGAATACAAAGCACAATACAAAAAAGACCTTCATGACCTAGATAATCATGATGGTATGATCACTCACCTCGAGCCAGACATCCTGAAAAGAGAAGTCAAGTGAGTTTTAGGAAGCATCACTACAAACAAAGCTAATGGAGGTGATGGAATTCCAGTTGAGCTATTTCAAATCCTAAAAGACGATGCTGTGAAAGTGCTGCACTGAATATGCCAACAAATTTGGAAAACTCAGCAGTGGCCACAGGACTCAAAAAGGTCAGTTTTCATTCCAATCCCAAAGAAAGACAACACCAAAGAATGTTCAAACTACCACACAACTGTGCTCATCACACATGCTAATAAAGTAATGCTCAAAATTTTCTAAGCCAGGCATCAACAGTATGTGAACTATGAACTTCCAGATGTTCAAGTTGGTTTTAGAAAAGACAGAAGAACCAGAGGTCAAATTACCAATATCCATTGGATCATAGAAAAAGCAAGAGAGTTCCAGAAAAACGTCTACTTCTGTTTAATTGATTATGCCAAAGCCTTTGACTGTGTGGATCACAACATACTGTGGAAAATTCAAGAGACAGGAATACCAAAAAATCTTACCTGCCTCCTGAGAAATCTATAAGCAGGTCAAAAGCAACAGTTAGGACTGGACATGGAACAACAGACTGGTTCCAAACTGGAAAAGGAATATATCAAGCCTGTATATTGCCACCCTGCTTATTTAACTTATATGCAGAATACATCATGTGAAATGCCAAGCTAGATGAAGCACAAGCTGGAATCAAGATTGCCAGGGAGAAATATCAATAACCTCAGATATGCAGGTGACACCATCCTTTTGGCAGAAAGTGAAGAGAAATTAAAGCGATTCTTGATGAAAGCGAAAGAAGAAAATGAAAAAGTTGGCTTAAAACTCAATACTCAGAAAGCTAAGATCATGGCATCTGTTTCCATCACTCCATGGCAAATAGATGGAGAAACAACGGAAACAGTAACAGACTTTATTTTCTTGGGCTCCAAAATCACCACAGATGGTGACTGCAGCCTTGAAATTTAAAGACTCTTGCTCCTTGGAAGAAAAGCTATGACCAGCCTAGATGCATATTAAAAAGCAGAGACATTACTTTGCCAACAAAGGTCCATCTAATCAAAGCTATGGTTTTTCCAGTAGTCATGTGAGAGTTGGACTATAAAGAAAGCTGAGCGCCGAAGAATTGATGCTTTTGAACTGTGGTGTTGGAGAAGACTCTTGAGAGTCCCTTGGACTGCAAAAAGATCCAACCAGTCCATCCTAAAGGAAATCAGTCCTGAGTATTCATTGGAAGCACTGACGCTGAAGCTGAATCTACAATACTTTGGCCACCTGATGTGAGGAACTGACTCATTGGCAAACACCTTGATGCTGGGGAAGATTGAAGGCAGGAGGTAGGAGGGGACGACAGAGGATTACATGGTTGGATGCCATCACTGACTCAATGAACTTGAGTTTGAGCAAGCTCTGGCAGTTGGTGATGGACAGGGAAGTCTGGCATGCTGCAGTGCATGGGATCTAAGAGAGTCAGACATGCATGAGCGATGAACCGAACTGACTGAAGTGACTTAAACTGCCATGAGGGTGACTCATGTGACTCAGGGACTCTCTCTCTGAGCCTGCCCATGTGTCTATTTACCCATAGTAAATAGATACTCATAGTTTCCTCTTAATAAACTACTTGCTTCACTCTTCCCTTCCTTGTGGAAATTCTTTTCTGCAAAGTCAAAGGGCCAGGGCCCTCGCCACTGACTACTGGTCTAGAGGTTAGGCTCTGGTGCTCTCACCGCCAGGACCCAGCCTCAATCTCTGAGTGGGAACCCAAGCCCAGCTCTAAGTCATTGCAGGCCAAGGCCATGGGAGATCATATCCATGTGTGGCTGGCATCCTTGGGTTTGGCAATAATTCTGAGATCACAGTTGTGTCTTTGAGCTGTATGGTACAGAAGCTTCCCTCAGAATCTATACATGCATCTTATGTCTCTTTGAATATCAAACACATTGTAACTATTCCTCTTATGCCATTGCACAAGTTCTTTCCTCATTGTGAGCTATAATGAGTCAGACATGGTTCATAATTATTTTCTGTGCTCTATTTTTTTTTTAATGTGGAAAACTACCCTATTAGGGGAAAGGGTTTCTTTTTCTTCATGTGGGAAAAAATTTTTATTTTAGGGACCTCAGAAACAGGGAATTAGATTAATCACACTCATTCTTTCACAATTTGTTCTCATCATTGTCCACACGTGGTATGTTCTTATTCATAAGATCTAGAATAAACTACATCTAACCACATGGTTTCCCCCACCAACCTACTTCCTGTTTTATCCAACCCAAGGTAACCACCCACTTGAGCCTTTGTTTTCATTGTGAATCTTTTATCCTTCTCTTGCTTTCATTTTTATATAATTTTGCATGTGTCTATAATTCTGAAGGGTGTGTGTCTGCATGTACCTGTGTAGGTATTTAATTTGTTCTAAACTTTATAAAGAGCTTCAGGCTATATGTAATTTGAGAGGACTCAAGGTTTTCACTTATTGCTATGATCCATCAATTTTATTGTATACCATATAATCCAAGTTAATTTGTTTGTATGTGTATGCATGTGTGTGTGCGTGTGCACATGTGCACACACGCGTGCATGCATATGCTCAGTCATGTCCAACTCTTGCAACCTCATGAACTATAGCCCACCAGGCTCTTCTGTCCATGGAATTTTTCATGCAAGAATACTGCAGTGGGTTGCCATTTCCTACTCCAGGGGATCTTCCCGATCTAGGTAGGGCAGAAATTTTTGTCTGTTTTATTCACCGATGTATCCAAGTGACTGGAATATGTCTGACATGAAGCAAGTGTTCAGTAAATATTTGTTGAATGAATAAATGTAACAAAAACTTTCAAATGACACTAGAATGGGCATACCAATTTGCATTTGCATAACCTAAAAAAGGCAGAGGAACCAGAGATCAAATTGCCAACATCCACTGGATCATGGAAAAAGCAAGAGAGTTCCAGAAAAATATGTATTTCTGCTGTACTGACTATGCCAAAGCCTTTGACTGTGTGGATCACAATAAACTGTGGAAAATTCTGAAAGAGATGGGAATACCAGACCATCTGACCTGCCTCTTGAGAAACCTATATGCAGGTCAGGAAGCAACAGTTAGAACTGGACATGGAACAACAAACTGGTTCCAAATAGGAAAAGGAGTATGTCAAGGCTGTATATTGTCACCCTGCTTATTTAACTTATATACAGAGTACATCATGAGAAACTGCTGGGCTGGAAGAAACACAAGCTGGAATCAAGATTGCCGGGAGAAATATCAATAACCTCAGATATGCAGATGACACCACCCTTATGGCAGAAAGTGAAGAGGAGCTAAAGAGCTTCTTGATGAAGGTGAAAGAGGAGAGTGAAAAAGTTGGCTTAAAGCTCAACATTCAGAAAACGAAGATCATGGCATCTGGTCCCATCACTTCATGGGAAATAGATGGGGAAACAGTAGAAACAGTGTCAGACTTTATTTTTTTGGGCTCCAAAATCACTGCAGATGGTGACTGCAGCCATGAAATTAAAAGACGCTTACTCCTTGGAAGAAAAGTTATGACCAACCTAGATAGCATATTCAAAAGCAGGGCCATTACTTTGCCAACAAAGGTCCATCTAGTCAAGGCTATGGCTTTTCCTGTGGTCATGTATGGATGTGAGAATTGGACTGTTAAGAAGGCTCAGTGCCGAAGAATTGATGCTTTTGAACTGTGGTTTTGGAAAAGACTTGAGAGTCCCTTGGACTGCAAGGAGATCCAACCAGTCCATTCTAAAGGAGATCAGTCCTGGGTGTTCATTGGAAGGACTGATGCTAAAGCTGAAACTCCAATACTTTGGCCACCTCATGTGGAGAGTTGACTCATTGGAAAAGACCCTGATGCTGGGAGAGATTGGGGGCAGGAGGAGAAGGGGACGACAGAGGATGAGATGGCTGGATGGCATCACCGACTCGATGGACATGAGTTTGAGTGAACTCCAGGAGTTGGTGATTGACACGGAGGCCTGGTGTGCTGCAATTCATGGGGTCTCAAAAAGTCAGACACGACTGAGCGACTGAACTGAACCTAAAAGTACTCCTCTTAATTCATTTTATTATATTTTTCATTATAAAAGTAAAACATGTTTTTCAGAGTACCTTCGGGTAATTTTGATTTATACAAACTTCTGAAACTGAAGAAATATATTCAGATTCAGAAATTGACCACATTAAATCATTAAATCGAATCCATGATAACTGGGAAGAAAACAAAGCCACCACTTGGAAACCAGTTATATTTATATAGCTACCCCAATCAGATCCAGGCATAGAGTTAAGCAGATAAGCGTCTAGAAGTAGATATACAGGTATTAGGCCTCCTGTATAGGTGGCTCAGTGGTAAAGAATCTGCCAGCAAGGTAGGAGTCAGAGGAGACTCAGGTTCAATCCCTGGGTTGGAAAGATTCCCTGGAAGGGCATGGCAACCCATTCCAGTATTCTTGCCTGTAGAATCCCATGGACAGAGGAGTCTGGCAGACTACAGTTCATAGGGTCACAAAAAGTCGGACACAACTGAAGCAACTTAGCACGCATTTATTATAAGTATTAATTATAAGTTAATCTGTTCAGTGGCCTACTTCCTGTTCACTGTTAATCAGCCTCAGTGTGAAAAGGGTAGCAAATCGAAATCTATGTCTGATAAAATATGTCAGGCCCTCTCACAAAGTAAATTTATCAAAAAGATTTATTTAAACTGGATTTGCAGGAGTGTGGTCAGGAATGGCATATGGAAATCAGGTTGTCAGCAAGGCCCCAAAATTATAAATTACATCATGCCTACAGCAAAATTTTCGAGATAAATCACAGTGAGAAATGTCACGATAAATCAGTGAACTCCTTTGAACTAAGGAGTGACTTTTACACTTACTTGATTTTGCAAATGTGAGACTCTGCACTTTCAGTGCAGCAGGTGTGTGAGTTTGATCCTTGGTTAGGGAACCAAGATCCCACATGCCTTGCAGAAAAAAAAAAAAAAAAAACACAAGATAGGATGTAACAGGAGTGAATCAAGTGTTTCTCTTCTAACATACTTAAATAACAGAGAGCCAATGGCACCCCACTCCAGTACTCTTGCCTGGAAAATCCCATGGATGGAGGAGCCTGGTAGGCTGCGGTCCATGGGGTCACAAAGAGTCGGATATGACTGAATGACTTCACTTTCCCTTTTCACTTTCCTGCATTGGAGAAGGAAATGGCAACTCACTCTAGTACTGTTGCCTGGAGAATCCCAAGGATGGAGGAGCCTGGTGGGCTGCTGTCTATGGGGTCGCACAGAGTTGGACACGACTGAAGTGACTTAGCAGCAGCAGCAGCAGGTTTAGGATTATATTCAGCAATAAGCACAAAAAACTAACAGTGACTTAAACATTTAAAGATTTGTTTGCCTCAAGAAACAAGAGAGCTGAAAGTATGCAAGCCAGAGTTTAAAAAGTGGCTCAATAAAGCTTTTAGTGAAAGATATTTCCATTTGTTCCTTACATATCATTAGCAAATATATCTTCATCTTCATACTTTTGATCTCATGGTTACAAAATGGCTTCTCTACCCCTAATCTCATATCCAGAGTCTGGAGTTTTCCAGATGGCTCAGCAATAAAGAACTCACCTGCAGTTCAGGAGACACAAGTTCAATACCTGGGTTGGGAAAATCCCCTAGAGGAGGAAAATGGCACCCAGCTCCAGTATTAATGCCTGGAAAATCCCATGGATAGAGGAAACCAGCGGGCTACAGTCCACAGGGTCCCAAAGAGTTGGACACAACTGAGCACACGTGCACATCTTCCTGATGACAAACTTTTCCTTTCATGAGTACCTTTCAAGATACAATGAGAACATTTCTTGGTGTTATGCCAAAAAACAAGTGTTTGTTTTGTTTTGTTTTTTTAATGTGGGTCATTTTTAAAGTCTTTGTCAAATCCGTAACATTATTGTTTCTGTTGTTTTTATGTTTTGGTCTTTTGGCTCCAAGGCATGTAGGATCTTAGCTCCTCAGCCAGAATGGAACCTGCATCCCCTGCATTGGAAGGTGAAGTCTCAACCACTGCACTACCAGGGAAGGCCCATAAAAATGTTTTACTCAGCTGTTCTTTCAGCTGTCATCCATACAAAAGAGACCTGGTCTGAACCAAAGGAAAAATTGGCTAACTTTCTTCTCCCAAGTCTAGACACGAGCATTTCTTTTTTCACTTTTAGCTTGATGCTTTAGGTAAGCACATTCACTGTGAATCAGTGTGGTCACAACATATGAATTTTATTAAAAATCATTTCAACAGCTAAAATTCTAAAGTTTCATAAAAACCTTCAAATGATTTCAAGACTAGAGAAATTTACGGAAACGTCATATAAATCTGCCTTTATTTAATGAATGGATAATGCAGTATTTGGAGTATTATTTAAACAACAAAGATTTGTTTTTCTTTTCAAAACAGATAAAATTAAGAGCTACAACCTTATTTCTAATGTCGGTATTTAATATTTAATGAAGTAAATTAGTCATTCACCTGATAGCATAATTTAATATGTTTTTCTCATTTGGAGGGGAAAATATACTTTACTTTCTTTATACCTTCATTTATTTTATGGGAAATACTAGTGATTTCAATAAACAAGTATAAATACAAAGTATTGTTTGTTTATAGTCCTTTAATATAATAATTGGCTATGGAATGTATGTCATTATTTTTGAGAAAACAATCAGAATTTCTCTTATCTTCAATGTAGCTGATGTTAAAATGTTCCATTGCATGCTAAAATAGAAAATAATTAAGTAATAATTCCTTCGAGTGCTGTCCAGTAATTTTATATGTGAAAAGCATAGAAATTAAATAAATTATATGGAACTTAAGTAGAAACATTTTATTCAAAAATAGCATGAAAGTTATAAGGTTGAATCATAATAATATTTGTTATTTAGAGTACATGCAAAATATATGCAAATTGTGTTATAATACCATTTCACATTCTGAAAGACATCTTTTAGAAGTTTTAATCGTGACTCAAAAAGTTTAAAAGACTAAAGAGAATTCCCAATTTTCTATAGTAGAAAAAAAGATATGGATAATAAGAAGGAATTTATATTTGACTCTGGAATTGCCTTGTGTGCTTATAATTTAAGAGTGTTTTCTGGTGATAAGGATTGAAATTGAAACTGAACCATGAGCTCCATCTTATAGCCTGAGAAGAGCTTGGAAATTTTATAAACCAATCACAGAGAGTCGGAAATCAAAAGAGAAAGGCTACCTATTTTAGTAAAGAGCCCAGTCTCACTTTCAATGTTGGACTGTAGACAGCTATCAACAGCCATGCCTTACCTATTCCCCTTCTGCCCTACAGAGAGGCAAGCTAGGGAAGTTGGGTGTGCCCATCTTTGGCAATCGGAAGAATTTTTTTTTATGTTTTTATTTTTTTAATTGGATCTTTTTTTTAATGTTATTTTGATATCTAGCAGTCCAATGCTTAAGGCTCTGTAGCACTTCCACTGCAGAGGGCGATGTTCTACTCCTGGTCAGGGAACAAGATTCACAGCCAAAAAAAAAGTCAAACAGTTTCACTTGTTAATCTATGACATCATGTCTTTGCTGAATTGCATAGTAGTTTTTGAACACTGGAATAATATTTCTTCCTATCTTTGTGCTATTCGCAATGTGCCACAAATGATCACTCAGAAACAATATTAATAAAATTTTCATTTAATGCATTATTAATACTTTTCCCACCACTTTCTTAAGTCCAAGCAATACAATAAAACAATGCCTGATTTGCATCGTTTGTCATTTTACAGGGTGTAAATCAACATGATATCACTGAACGAGTCACTGGGAAAAAGTGTGCAGTATTACGTTATATGATATCTTCACCATATGGATAAAATAGAAATAATCTCAAGAGTAGATAATGATAAAATATTGATAATTAGGAAATAATGAGCTTTGAGTATTCATTTCTTTTCACATAGTTCATTTAATTATACATTTATATAATTTAGTATTTAACAATGGTTGTATTAACAATCAGTTTATACAATTCCTGAATTTTTAACAATCAGCTCTCACAGGACAATGACCCCAGCACACCACTGATTCATAGCTGTTCCAGTGAGATAAGGTCTTTCCTCCCCTTCTCTTTGCCAAGCTTCCAATTTTAAAGCAGCTTAATACACCACCCGCTAAGTTGGAGAAGAGCTGGGTCAAGAAATCAAAAATAAACCCACTTTGACGGCCTGCAGCTAGGTGAAGCTTTAACTGGATGAGAGTCTGGAGTTTTGATGGGGCTGCCCCTATGGTTCAGGGTTAAAGAATCCACCTGCAATGCAGGAGACACAGGAGATACAGGTTCCATCCCTGGGTTGGGAAGATCCCCTGGAGGAGAAAACGGCAACTCACTCCAGTATTCTTGCCTGGAAAATCCCATGAACAGAGGAGCCCAGCAAGCTATAGCCCATAGCGTCCCAAACAGTCGGGCACGACTGGGCACACAAGCACTAGAGTTTTCATAATAAGCAGCACCGGACTTTGAACACTCAAGAATGCTCAGAAAGGCTCTGAGGCCAGACAAGGATTTAATCTGAAGGGTGAGAAAATACGTTCACAGGAAAAGTGGTGGGAAGACTTTTTCCTTTGCATCTTCTCTTGAAAGTTCAGCTTGTTCAATAAAACAAAAACAAAGAAGAGATTCTGAAAAGAAAGATGAATCTGGTTTAGATTCACCTTGGACTTGAGGACACTGGGGGAACCTCAAGAAGATATCCAAGAGCTTTTAGAGATTTCAGGTTTGACGATTCAGAGTAATAATATGATAAAAAGACATTTGAGAGTTAAAAGTATTTAATCTCAATGAAGTTAGGGATGTCAACAAAACTTTTTGATCAGAGATATAGACTGTTCAACCTCCCAAGAACAGAGAACTTAACCAGTGATCCTACTGTGGCTCCTACAGTGCTAGAAAGTTTAATACATCATCTCATCTATACTTTAAAACAACTCTACAAAGTACATCTTACGCCCACTTTGCCAACAAGTAAACTAAGGCTCAGATTCAAAAGTAACTCATTTAAGATCCCATAGCTAAGGAAATGCTAGATCCATACTTGATCTCAGGTCCTCCGATTCAAAAGCTGCTCATCATTACCTATAGCATGAAATTTCCTTGTTCTTTCCCAACATTCAGTCAGCTCAATAAATTAATCTTTATTGACTCTTTTTGACCCCATAGACTGCAGCCCACCAGGCTCCTCTGTCCATGGAATTCTCCAGGCAAGAATACTGGAATGGGTAGCCATTCCCTTCTCTAGGGAGTATTCCCCACCCAGGGATTGAACCCAGATCTCCTGCACTGTAGGCAGATTCCTTACCCTCTGAACCACCAGGGAATCCTCTTATTTTAGACTTTTTTTAAAAAAATTAGTGTGGTGAAGAATGGGTAGCTAGGTTTTCACTTCAGTTCAATTCAGTTCAGTTGCTCAGTCGTGTCCAACTCTTTGCAACCCCATGGACTGCAGCACACCAGGCCTCCCTGTCCATCACCAAATCCCAGAATTTACACAAACTCATGTCCATAGAGTCAGTGATGCCATCTAACCATCTCATCCTCTGTCATCCCCTTCTTCTCCTGCCCTCAATCTTTCCCAGCCAACGAGCCAGTTCTTCGCATCAGGTGGCCAAAATATTGGAATTTCAGCTTCAGCATCAGTCCTTCCAATGAATATTCAGGACTGATCTCCTTTAGGATTGACTGGATGGATCTCTTTGCAGTCCAACGGACTCTCAAGAGTCTTCTCCGACACCACAGTTCAAAAGCATCAATACTTGGGTGCTCAGCTTTCTTTATAGTCCAACTCTCACATCCAAACATGACTACTGGAAAAACCATAGCTTTGACTAGATGGACCTTTGTTGGCAAAATAATGTCTCTGCTTTTTAATATGCTGTCTAGGTTGGTCATAACTTTTCTTCCAGGGAACAAGTACCTTTTAATTTCATGGCTGCAGTCACCATTTGCAGTGATTTTGGAGTCCCCATATATAAAGGTTTAATATGCTTTAAAAGTTAGAAATGACCTTTATGAAAATTTAATAAAGTAGTAGTAAGATAAAGAATGTTTTATTTCCTTCAGTTTTTCAGATTAATCTTGACGTCCCCAGGTATTTTTTTTTTCCTTTTTTATCATCTCTTTCATTTACCATGCTCACTTCTGCCCTGAAACTTTTTGTACTTCAGATATTTCCCACTTAAGTTGCCAGATCATTCCTTTTAACTTGTTCAAATTCTAGTGGTTTCTTTGAGGTTCAGTATAAATCCTACCTACTTTATGAAGCTGTCCTTGTCTGCTTCACAGCCCTCTATTCTTTTCTACCTTTAAGCACACACCATAATATTTAGTAACAAACTGGTATTTCTTTCACTCCTCCAAACAGCCACCAAATTGGTTTGCCATTTACTCCTAAGCTTCCCAAAGAGAGTTAAAAAGGAACTGACTGTCTTCTCTGCTCCTCTCCTACCCCTTGGCATTGCTACTGCTTAGTCGCTTCAGTCGTGTCCAACTCTGTGTGACCCCATAGACGGCAGCCCACTAGGCTCCTCTGTCTCTGGGATTCTCCAGGCAAGAATATTGGAGTGTAGTGCCATTGCCTTCTCCCCTCTTGGCATTAAGCTTCCCTAATTTCTAAACTATTTTTCTCAACAGTTACCTCTTCTCCAGCCTCTACATATTCCTGCCTTCTCTGAGGAATCCATGTTCCAAAGTTATCTATATCTTAATTTAAACCATTCCACACACAGAGAGCATTTATGCCTACATCAATCAGCAATGACTAGAGACTAGATCTATAACTGGACCAGATCTATTAGGGTTTAAAGCACAATTTCCTCCTTCTAGAAATGCTTTGTTTGGTTGTCTAAGTTAGTAATAGGACTTAGAATCACTTAACTGCCTACAATTTGATTAAATCAAAGCACAATCATTAGAGATACCAGTAAACAGCTGTAACTACACACATTAGGTTTTCCTGTTTATATAGGTTGTTTATTTCCAGAGTTTAATGAATTAAAGGAGGATTGATAATTGCCAGTTTTGGAGTGAGCTGTTTAGAGACATAGTTCCTTCTTAATATTATAATTTAATTCAACCCCCAAGGGAAGTATTACATGAGACAGCAAAGGTAATAGTAAATAGTATAACAATGTAAATAGTGAATAATAATGTGAATATAGTAAAAGAAGTTTTTTAAAATTACATTGTGAATATTTAATTCAGCCTTTATGCCCCAACCAGTAATGCTGAAGAAGCTGAACTTGAACGGTTCTATGAAGACCTACAGACCTTGTAGAACAAACACCCCCAAAAGATGTCCTTTTCATTATAGGGGACTGGAATGCTAAAGTAGGAAGTCAAGAAACACCTGGAGTAACAGGCAAATTTGGCCTTGGAATGTGGAATGAAGCAGGGCAAAGACTAATAGAGTTTTGCCAAGAAAATGCACTGGTCATAGCAAACACCCTCTTCCAACAACACAAGAGAAGACTCTACACATGGACATCACCAGATGGTCAACACCGAAATCAGATTGATTATATTCTTTGCAGCCAAAGATGGAGAAGCTCTATACAGTCAGCAAAAACAAGACCGGGAGCTGACTGTGGCTCAGATCATGAACTCCTTATTGCCAAATTCAGACTTAAATTAAAGAAAGTAGGGAAAACCACTAGACCATTCAGGTATGACCTAAATCAAATCCCTTATGATTATACAGTGGAAGTGAGAAATAGATTTAAGGGCCTAGATCTGATAGATAGAGTACCTGATGAACTATGGAATGAGGTTCGTGACATTGTACAGGAGACAGGGATCAAGACCATCCCCATGGAAAAGAAATGCAAACAAGCAAAATGGCTCTCTGGGGAGGCCTTATGAATAGCTGTGAAAAGGAGAGAGGCAAAAAGCAAAGGAGAAAAGGAAAGATATAGGCATCTGAATGCAGAGTTCCAAAGAATAGCAAGAAGAGATAAGAAAGCCTTCTTCAGCGATCAATGCAAAGAAATAGAGGAAAACAACAGAATGGGAAAGACTAGAGATCTCTTCAAGAAAAGTAGAGATACCAAGGGAACATTTCATGCAAAGATGGGCTCGATAAAGGACAGAAATGGTATGGACCTAACAGAAGCAGAAGATATTCAGAAGAGGTGGCAAGAATACACAGAAGAACTGTACAAAAAAGATCTTCACGACCCGGATAATCACAATGGTGTGATCACTCATCTAGAGCCAGACATCCTGGAATGTGAAGTGAAGTGGGCCTTAGAAAGCAGCACTATGAACAAAGCTAGTGGAGGTGATGGAATTCCAGTTGATCTGTTTCAAATCCTGAAAGATGACGCTGTGAAAGTGCTCCACTCAATATGCCAGCAAATTTGGAAAACTCAGCAGTGGCCACAAGACTGGAAAAGATCAGTTTTCATTCCAATCCCAAAGAAAAGCAATGCAAAAGAATGCTCAAACTACCACACAATTGCACTCATCTCACATGCTAGTCAAGTAATGCTCAAAATTCTCCAAGCCACGCTTCAGCAATATGTGAACTGTGGACTTCCTGATGTTCAAGCTGGTTTGAGAAAAGGCAGAGGAACCAGAGATCAAATTGCCAACATCCGCTGGCTCATGGAAATAGCAAGAGAGTTCCAGAAAAACATCTATTTCTGCTTTATTGACTATGCCAAAGCCTTTGACTGTGTGGATCACAATAAACTGTGGAAAATTCTGAAAGACATGGGAATACCAGATCACCTGACCTGCCTCTTGAGAAATCTGTATGCAGGTCAGGAAGCAACAGTTAGAACTGGACATGGAACAACAGACTGGGGTCAAATAGGGAAAGGAGTACATCAAGGCTGTATATTGCCACCCTGCTTATTTAACTTCTATGCAGAGTACATCATGAGAAATGCTGGACTGGAAGAAACACAAGCTGGAATCAAGATTGCCAGGAGAAATATCAATAACCCCAGATATGCAGATGACACCACCCTTATGGCAGAAAGTGAAGAGGAGCTAAAAAGCCTCTTGATGAAAGTGAAAGAGGAGAGTGAAAAAGTTGGCTTAAAGCTCAACATTCAGAAAATGAAGATCCTGGCATCTGGTCCCATCACTTCATGGGAAATAGATGGGGAAACAGTGGAAACAGTGTCAGACTTTATTTTTGGGGGCTCCAAAATCACTGCAGATGGTGACTGCAGCCATGAAATTAAAAGACGCTTACTCCTTGGAAGAAAAGTTATGACCAACCTAGATAGCATATTGAAAAGCAGAGACATTATTTTGCCGACTAAGGTCCGTCTAGTCAAGGCTATGGTTTTTCCTGTGGTCATGTATGGATGTGAGAGTTGGACTGTGAAGAAGGGTGACCGCCGAAGAACTGATGCTTTTAAACTGTGGTGTTGGAGAAGACTCTTGAGAGTCCTTTGGACTGCAAGGAGATCCAACCAGTCCATTCTGAAGGAGATCAGCCCTGGGATTTCTTTGGAAGGAGTGATGCTAAAGCTGAAACTCCAGTACTTTGGCCACCTCATGCAAAGAGTTGACTCATTGGAAAAGACTCTGATGCTGGGAGGGATTGGGGGCAGGAGGAGAAGGGGACGACAGAGAATGAGATGGCTGGATGGCATCACTGACTCGATGGACGTGAATCTGAGTGAACTCCAGGAGTTGGTGATGGACAGGGAGGCCTGGCGTGCTGCAGTTCATGGGGTTGCAAAGAGTCAGACACGACTGAGTGACTGAACTGAACTGAACTGAACTTACACTTATTATTTACTGAAAACTTGGGAAGAATGTTATTTTGCCAACATGATGACCAACTCTATGTGCAAGCATGCTAAGTGGCTTTAGTCTGCCACCCAGTGGACTGTAGCCCACCAGTCTTCTCTCCATAGGATTCTCCAGGCAAGAATACTGGAGTGGGTTGCCCTGTTCTCCTCCAGGGGATCTTCCCAGTCTCATGTCTCCTGCATTGGCAGGTAGATTCTCTAGCACTAGCACCACCTGGGAAGCCCAGAGAAACTTTCTGCTGCTGCTGCTAAGTCGCTTCAGTCGTGTCCGACTCTGTGCGACCCCATAGACGGCAGCCCGCCAGGCTCCCCCGTCCCTGGGGTTCTCCAGGCAAGAACACTGGAGTGGGTTGCCATTTCCTTCTCCAATGCATGAAAGTGAAAAGTGAAAGTGAAGTTGCTCAGTCGTGTCCGACCCTCAGCGACCCGTTGTACTGCAGCCGTCCAGGTTCCTCTGTCCATGGGATTTTCCAGGCAAGAGTACTGGAGTGGGGTGCCATTGCCTTCTATACTAGAGGAAATCTTTTCTGAGGTCAAAATTGTAAATGGAAATGACAGCTTCTCAAAGAACAATTCAGTAGTGTTGTTTTTGTCTTGATCAACGTGTGTATGAAGAATGTGATTCCAAAGTACACAATCTTAGCTTGCTAGGGAAAGGGTAGGGAAGCACTATATTCCCTCTACCAGGAAGAGTTTAAGAACTGAAAAGTGAAAGTGAAGTCGCTCAGTCGTGTCCGACTCTTTGTGACCCGGTGGATTGTAGCCCACCAAGCTCCTCCGTCCATGGGATTCTCCAGGCAAGAATACTGGAGTGGGTTGCCATTTCCTTCTCCAGGGGATCTTCCCTGATCTTCCCGATCCAGGGATCAAACCCAGGTCTCCCGCATTGCGGGCAGACGCTTTAACCTCTGAGCCACCAGGGAAGCCCACTTAAGAACTGAGGGTATACTTAACTTCTGGCGGGAAGGAACAGTGAGAACTTCAGAGCAGTTCATTTATTCGAAGAACCCTCTGACCTGCAAGAACACTAGTCTATAGACAATAGGTCAAGAGATGGGTTCTCTTGGCAACCCATCTACTTTACTGTGGCTTTTGTTTTATCTTTATAAAATCTACACATAAATGCTACATTCAGCTGTGGTGACAGGAAGGCAAAGCCCTGCAATCGATGAGCTGCGTTTTGGCTTGGGCAAGAAACCACAGCCGATACGCGAAGAGACTAAATATGAGCTCCCCGGGCACCTGTAGCTCGACTTTTCAAAAAGTGCGAAAAAGCTAAGTGTGAATTCCCAGGCATCCGTAGCTCGGCTTGTTAAGAGCGCGGAGGGACTAAGTGTGAGTTCCCAGGCACCCGTAGCTCGAATTCGCAGGAGCATGCGCCGAAAGCGGACGTCCTGAGCCGGTCCCTTTCCGGGAGGGCAAACATTTCCGGCTTCCCATTGTAGTTCTCAAACCACTAAGAGGATGGAGGGTCCGTGCTCGCCCCCGACGGCGGGGAAGTTCGTGGTGGTCGGCGGTGGCATCGCGGGTGTTACCTGTGCGGAGCAGGTAAGGCGGGCGCGGAAGCGATTTCGTCTCTCCGAGACCCTGGAGGCGCTGGCGCTCGAGGCTCCCTCCTGCGCCCTTTCCCCTAGTGTTTCTTCCAGGTTGCTTTCACTGTTTCCCTTTTCCCTACCCACCACTTCCGTTTCCTAGGTATTAGAGACTCTGTCTTGGCTCTCAGAGGATGTCCTTAGTACCCGGCAGGCTTCGGCTCCGGTGCAGGGACGAGGAATGGCGAGCAAGTCATTAGGGGAAACCCAAAGCCGACTGAACCTGGCTGTGGTCCTGGTGATGCCAGAGCAGATGCGAGAAGAGGGATGGGTTACGACTAGGAAGTACTTGGCCAGAAAATTCCCCCTTCTTAATGACGTGATTGAATCCAGCTTCTTCATAGGTGTCCACGTCCTCAGTGCATCGTAAACAGATTATAAAGAAGTCCTTACGTAAGTTTTGTATACTTTGGACTCCCAAGATAGAAGAGATGTCATCTCCAGTAATATCTTGTAAAACAGCCGACAAGGGCTTAAGTGAAGCGAGGTGATGCTTTTTTGATTTATAGTACACAATCAGACTACATACACACGTATGGAATTTTTACATGTATTTTACATGAATACATGTATTCCAAAAGGGTCTAGGTTATTGTGTTGGTAAAAAGTAAATATAAGCAATCGTTGAAGTCATGAGAAATTAAGTTTTTTTCCTTAACTTTTAGCCTTTGGATGTGTGTGAAAGTGAAGTCGTTCAGTCGTGTCTGACTCTTTGCGACCCCGTGGACTGTAGCCCACCAGGCTCCTCTGTCCATGGGATTCTCCAGGCAAGAATACTGGAGTGGGTTGCCATTTCCTTCTCCAGAGGAACCTTCCCGACCCAGGGATCGAACCCAGGTCTCCCGCATTGCGGGCAGACGCTTTAACCTCTGAGCCACCAGGGATGTGTGTAGATTTCATTTATTCATCAAGTAAACACCTATAATCCAGATACTGTACTAAGGACTGATTAGACTGGTACTAACAGAACATGGTGCCTCCTTTTTGGAGACTCAAAGCCTAGTGAGTAATGTAAATAAATAAGTAAATCATTTCATCAGTGTGTTCACTACCTTAGGGGTGCCTGTGGAGTTAGTAAGGAGTGAATTAGGGAAGAAGTGCGCTTTCTCACAGGAGATATCCCTTTGTCTTAGTACAGTCATATCTCATTTTATTGCCCTTTGATTTATTGTACTTCACATAAATAACTTGTTTACAAATTGAAGGTCTTCAGCAGGCCTGTGGAGCAAGCCTTATTGGCACCCTTTTCCAACATCATTTGCTCATTCGTGTCTCTCTGTCTTATTTTGGTAACTACCACAAAATTTCAAACTTCTAAATTATTACTCTATTTTTTATGGTAATCTTTGATCAGTGATTTTTGATGTTACTGTTGCAAAAAAGATTGCAAAAAGATTAACACTCACTGAAGGCTCAGCCGATGGTTAGCATTTTTATCAATAAAGTGTTTTTTAATTAAGGCATGTACATTTTTTACAACACTTTCAGAACACATTTTTATGCACACTTAGTACTGACAACAGTGTGTAGTATAAGCATAGCTTTTATATGCAGTAGGAAACCAAAATTCTCATGTGATTCACTTTATTGCTGTCTTCACTTCATTGCAGTGGTCAGGAACCAAGCCCGCAGTATCCGTTATGCCTGTATAGAGGAATAAATAAGAGTTTCCCAGGTAGACCAGAAAAAACAGATATTCCAGAGGGAGGTAGCAATGTAATCTCAGGTGAAAAAGCATAGAACCATCTGGAAGCAGCAAAACTTAAAGTATATGGTGCTTGGGGAAGGTGACCAGAAATGAAGCCAGGAAGACTGGCAGGAACTTGATCATAAAGGATCTTTTAAGTCATGCTAAGAATTTAACAAAAACTTACAAGTAGTCAAATGATTGTGACCAGTGGAATAACATGATCAAATGAAAAATTTTGAAAGATTATTAATTACAGTGTGTTTGGAGCAGAGGAAGCTGGTCAATATGAGACTGGAAGGCCAACTTGGAGGTGATATTAGTAGTATGATAATAGAAACAGAAAGTGAGGAAATAAATTACAGAATATACATAGGAAGGGAGAGATTGATAATGTCAGACATTATAAAAAATTTAAGTAAGGTGGTACAAAAAAGAATAATGGATGTGTAGGTGAATGAACATGCTCAGTTGGTGGTGTTTGTTTTTTTTTAAGGTTTTTACAATAACATTTATTTCTTAAAAGTTAATGTGCATAACAGGAAACCAAAAAGCACAAGCGAAAAACAAAGTCTTTCCTAATCACAAGCAGAGACAGATCAAGATAGATGGAGTTACAGAGCTGCAGGGGTTAAGAAAATCCTTTCAGGAAGTTTAAAGTGAGCAAGAAAGAGTTTGTAGCTAAGGAAGATGATGAAACATTGGCAGATTAAGCCTCCGGATTTGATAAGACTCTCAGAGTCTATACTGAGCATTTGGGCATTTGGAAGAGTAGGCATGCCAAAGCACTTGGGAAAGTTGCTAAAGTTTTAAGCGTTTTATTGGAAGCTTGCTGTGATTTTATTCTGTTTAAGACAAATGAAGTTATTTTGCAATGAAGAGAAGTCGGTTTAACTTAATTAGGAAGGTAGTTCCTTCTCATCCTTTTCATGGTAATTGTTAGAGTGTAGTATAAATGTATGTTTCATTTTAATCAATATCGGAGTTGAACGCTTCTCACCACTACTCCATAAATATAGCCAAGACCCAGGATAATGGAGACCTTTAAAGGGAGAACAGTGAGTTTTTAGTTTCCTAAGTTAATAACATTAAAATTGCATTATCTGTCTCACCTCTCTATGTACTAATATTTATTTATCATAATTTTCCTTTCTTTTTTTTAATAAGCTGGCAATTAATTTTCCATCAGAAGATATTCTCCTGATAACAGCTTCTCCTGTTATTAAAGCAGTTACAAATTTCAAGCAGGTAAGAACCATTATATAACTTTCTTGGTGTTAATTTTCAAAAACTGCAATAACTCACATAGCAGTTAGTGTAATTGTAGTATTTTAATTGTGTAACAAATGCACTTTTGGTACTCATTTTCAAATCATAGCTCAAAGTTTAGAGTTGTTCACATGAAATACCCAAAGCACCTGGAATGTATTAAATTTCTGGTTGTCTCTCTTCTTTTCCTCCCCACTCAGAAGTATGTTTCAGAAAGTTTCTCTTTTGAGGAAGGATGTTATGCACATCTACATATGAATGCAAATATACATGTATATCTTTATTATAAGTGTGTGTGTATGTACAGGTCAGAAGAACACTACCTCTGAGCCGAGTTTACACTTGCAGATAATTAATGCTTCAGATGTGTAGTAAGCATCTTAGAACACTTTGTAGTTCCATGAATTTATTTTACACATAACATTATAATAGCAGTCGAAAGAGCATTTGGGTCATAGTATCATGGAAAAGGAGACTCCAAACATTTTTGATCTTGTACCTCACCTGTTAAAAACTTTTGCACTCATATCTTAATATTTTAAACTACATACATGTACTGCAGTGCTATAGTTCTGAATATTATAGGGCCTATGCAAAAAATAAATGTATAAAAGGTGAAAAACATAAATCTTTCCTTCCCATACTACAATGAAGACTACTCACTTAGTCTTTGATTCAGTACAAGTTTTCCCTTATAACACTCTGATGATGGAATTTTTTTTTTTTCCTTTTGGCATTTTGTATAGATTTAATCTTGAAATAAAAGTGAAGGATTTGATCTTAGGGAGAAAAAGCAATCTACCCATCTCCCACAAACACACTTTTCCAATCTTGAAGTGTGTTTTCTAGAAGTTCTTAATAATATTGTCTGTCAGGGAAGGGATCAGTATACAGTTAACCTACCCCATTTTCATACATAAATCCCTAAGATTTACATAAACTCCTAAGACCAAGGGTAATTTAGTGCCATATGTTGCACTTTATAACCTGCCTACAGATAGGTAAGATATCTTAGTACTTAGGTATAGCCAAAAGAACTATGTGTGGGATTGGGAGAACCAGAGAACAGATTAAACAGGCTTTTAATTTCTAAAAGAAAAAAGCATAAATTCAATTATAGGCTGTGAGTACATTCTTAGAGAGAGATGTATATCTGAGTCTTCCAAGTACAAGTGTTGTACAGTAGAAAGAGAAAACTTGGGTTCTAGGCCTAGCGATTATCTACTGGCTGTGTAGCCTTGACAAATCTCGGTACCTGAGTTGCATCATTAGGGTAATATCTTCCTTGCTTACTCAACAGGGTTGTGAGCTTAAGATGTACTAATATATGTGAAAGTGCATTGAAATAGCAAATGTCTTTTTTTTTTTTTTTTTAGTGTATAGAAGTTAGAAATTGCATTCCTTTTATCATTTCTTGAATATTTAGATTACCATTATGCTAGGCATCCAGGATATGGAAGTTAAAAAGTATAGACCATACTTCAAAAAGTCACTAATGGTTATCGGTGTGGTTAGGGGAAAGAGTGGTAAAGAGGGATTTTGACAGTTATTCTGTATTATGTATTATTTATTTGTTTAGTGTTAAGAATAACACATATTCATGACTTGTATAATTTTTAAAGGAGAAGAGGAATTCATAGTAATTCACATTTATGGAGTACTTATTATGCCGTACTTCTAAATGTTTAAGTGTAGTAATGTATCTAATTCTTAACCCTGTGAAGTAGGTTGTTATCCCCACATTACAGATGAGAGAAATGTGTCACAGTGAGGTTTGGCTGGTTTCCAAGTATATTGTCAGGTTTGAATCCAGACACTTTGACTGTAGAGCCCGGATGGTCAGTTTCTCAGAATGGTTATTTTCTACTGGGGTAACAAATATGCAAGAAAAGTTATCATACAATTTGATCATTATCCTGATAGAGGCAAAAAATTAGGTCTTATACCAATATATTTCTATTTATACATACTGAACTTTGTGAAAGAACGCCAAAGCCTACCTTTGGAAGTTAAGGAAGGCTTTACATAGGAAATTGCATTGAAATGAGATTTAAAGAATAAGAAGGTTTTACTGCTTTTGCAAGAGATCAAGTAGAGTTTCAATTAAGAGGAGTAGTCAGATTCTATGGAATGCTCAGGTAAGATGATGGTTGGAAAGTGGTTAGTTCTAGTATAGATCATTGGTGACTTTCAAAGAATTTATGCAGTTTTGAGAAATTAATGGGAAGTAATTCTAAAGTGACAGCTGAACTTTTCTCTATTGAAAAAGTTGGCTATGAAGGTAGAAAAGATTTAGAATGGCACAACAAAAGGACATGAGGTCTAGCATTAAGCTGAATTTTATTCTTTTAAGGTAGGAACTGCTTGAGCATGTTCACCTGTTGAGATTAAGAAACCAGTGGGGAAGCCTGAAGATGAAGGAAAGCAGGGAATATATAACAAGGAAGGAGTCCTGAGGAGGTGAGAGGTGATGGGATCTGGATCACAGAGCAGTGGATTGACATTGAAATAGTGGGACTGGGTCAAGGAAAGTGGACATGAGCAGAGAAACATCTAGATAGTGGGAAAGTAGTCAGAGTTCTTCGTGGTCTCTGTGTGTAAGGTGATTTGCTGAGAATAAAGAGGATAGAATAAGTTGGGAAACATTAGAATGATGAGAGTTTGAAAAAGTCACTGAGGAACTGAAGTATGTTACTAAGATGTTATTGCACTTTTCACTGTATTTGCACTGATGGTATAAAAGTAGTGGTAGCTACTTACCCTGGTAGCCATTGTATTCTTGACTGCCACACAGTTAGTGGGAAAAATAAAATAAAAGCCATTTTTTAAAAATGTTACTTTTATTAAATCTTGACTCTTGAGTGTGCATATTTTTAATATTCTATGACATAATATGTACGCATAAAGCATTTCTGCATATGAAGAGTATAACATTTTCTCAAGGAAAAGCAGTTATATACTTGCTGAGTTACAAGATGAACTAGCTACTGTTTTCATGAAATATCACTTTTACTTGAAAGAACAACTGACACCACTGTGGCCATTCACTCATGTTTGGAAAATGAATGAAGTGAGCCTGTCGCTTCAAGAAACCAACCAATGATATTTGTTGCCAATATGACAAAATTAGAGCTTTCAGGCAAAAATTAGATTTTTGGAAAACTCATTCTTCACTGTGAGCCTTATAGTACTTAGCCTTTTCTCATGAGATTGGTGATAATAATGAATGTGATTTTTAAAAAATATTTATTGATATGAAATGTGTCAATATTTGGAAGATCTCTGTAATTTTGAGAACCAGTATTATCTGATGTGTGCAATTACAAGATAGACTTGTAACTATCAAAGTGCAAGATAGACTAATGGATTTCACAGTCCCAGTATGAAAAGTTCTTGATACAGTTTCAAATTCTCCTTTCATCTAATCTTTAAGAAACCATCACTTGTTGAGTTTCAGTGTAACATCAAGAAGAATGTACAGTAATCTGAAAGGGCTACAAATCTGTGTGAGGCTAACTCTCTTCATGTACTTCAACCAAAACAATGGTGCAATGGTTTAAATGTAGAAGCGGTTTGAATGCAGAAGCAGATACCCAGCTAAATTCTACTAAACCAGACATGAAAGAGATTTGCAAAAATGTAATACAGGGCTGCTTTCTCAGTTTGTTTTTTTAAAAAAATAGTTATTTTTCATTAGAAGTGTATCACTTTTAACATGTATTGGATTTGCTATTGTTACTTTTAATTAAGAAATATTTAAAGTTTTTCTCCATTTCAATGTCTAATGCAACAGATATTGCTGGGTCTAACTGAAAAACACAGAAGCTCACTGGGGTCCTCAGTTGGTAAGCCTATAAAGAGGTCTTGAGACTAAAAGTTTTGAGAACTGTTACAGCCAAGCAGCAGTATTTCCAGGCAGCTTTTGAGGGCAAATACTAGTCTATAACGTGTGTGGGTCTTCTGTAGCAGACTGGGTTTACAACTAGAGAATAGACGTAATTTGGTCTGTGGTTGGAAGTTTTCAGGGTAATTAATGGTTAAGGATAAGAGAGCAAGAAAGTAAAGGATTTGGAGAAAAGATGAAATGATCCATAGTGGGATCCTAGTGGGATAGGACAGAAGATGAGTCCAAGAGGAGGCTGACAATTTTGAAGGACAGGAAAGAAGAGTCCAAAGGTTAGCTCACAGTAACGTTAGCTAGTAAATAGAAAGAGAAAGCTACAAGGATAAAGAAATAGAGAAGCTGTTTGATTAAACTGTACAGAAGTAAGTAGTGTTAGCCTTCATTTTACAGGCCAGGAGACTAAGGCTCAGTGACTTCCTGACTCGCCCATGAGTGGCAGGACTAGTATTTGTGTTTAGGTCTAAAGATACGGAGTCTAGCCTTCTTTCTACTGTGTATATTGCAGCTGGCCGACTTTCCTGTTTTATGAATGGGAAATAAATAGTGTATAAAAAAGAAATGAAAGTATTTTATTATTTAAAATTCTTAAAAAATTTAAGTATGCATTTTTATCTCTTTTGTCTCATATAGGTTTCTAAAGTATTGGAAGAATTTGATGTTGAAGAACAACCAAGTACCATGTTAGAAAATCGCTTTCCCAACATTAAGGTTATAGAGTCTGGAGTAAAGCAACTAAAGAGCAAAGAGCATGTATGAGGACTTTTTCTTAATGACATTTGCTGTTGTTGAATCTTAGCGAGAGGTCTCACCTGCCTTCCTTTGACCCCACCTGTTGCACTACCACCCAAGTCCCTGGCATGTAAATTTTAGTGACGTTCATTCCCGTATTAGAAAAATGTACCCTTTTTGTGAGTTTTTTAGGGATATATCATTAGTTTAGGTTAGCATTTTAGATTTTACATTTCAAACGAGCATTAACATTTGTATAGTGTTCACTGTATTCTGTGACCTGCATTAAGTGTGGGGTACAGGAGCAGTAATAGCAGAAACCTGCTCCCAGCAATTCTCACTGTTACAGGGAGTACAGACATGCATATGTTTAATGTTGAAATATTATCAAAGCTCTGGTATTAGGTGTTTAGGAAGACCTCACAGAGTGAGTAATACTGAGCTATGTTTTAAAAAGGTAGGTGAAGTAACAGTTCTCCACGTGGGAAAGGGCATTCCTGGAAGTGGAGACTGCATGTTGAGAGACCCAAAGAGAGGAGAAGGGGCGTGTGGAGAGAGAGCCTGTCAAAGGGGTTGGGGTATGGATAAGGAAAGGATATTGGCCAGCTAGGCCAGAGAAGTGAGTAAATAGGATTGTGAAGAACTTTTTATGTCATGCTAATAAACTGAGTTCATTTTATCATCACTGGATAAATAGCAAAGAGATTCTAAGTGGAAGAAGGGTTGATAAAATATTCTTCTAGGAAGATCTATCTGACAGCAGTGTCAAAGATAAACCAGAGTAGAACAAGTAGCCAGTAACCAAATTAGAAGGTGGTTATAACAGTCCACAATGATGTAAGGCCCAAGCTAAGGCAGTCTCAAGAAAGGCACCTTCTCAGTCTCAGATGTCAGGGAGTCTCCGTGTCATACGATACACAGTATCTTCACGTGGACTTTTAGGCACTAAGATGGGAAGCAGGGTTTGTAGTTGTTTCTCTGAAGCAGCTCAGGTTTGAGTTCTCCCTTAGGGAGAAAGCATTATGCGTCATGTTTGAAACAAATAACTTGACAGGAAAAAATAAAAGTAAGAAAAAGGACTGAGTTTCATGAGAAAAATTTTACAAATCTGAATCCAACCACCACAGTAATTTCCTAATATTTGTAATGGTAACACTTGTTGCATAAAACACCCATGTCAGTGAATCTGCACACTGAAGTAGGCTCAGAAGTATACAAATGAATTGTGAGGGAGCTTACATATTAGGGCACTTGAATGAGTCAGAGTGCCAAATGTTTCATGTGAAAAGTGTCCTGTATGATATACATGTCTGCCTTCTGTGATCCATCCTTCATATTCTTCAGTGAGTTAGAAATGATGTGTTTACCTTTTTGTCTCCAAAAATGTAACAGTAGTCGATGAAGAGGTTTCGTGTTTGTTTTTATAGTACCTAGGTGGAAATAATTTTTTAAATTTGGTCAGTGCCTATAACTTCTATTAAAATTGTAACCAGGTTATCTAAAGGAAGACTTGTATAGCATTTCTGTATGATTATACTCTGTTGGTTTATTGGTTTTATGTTGTATTTGTTATATAGCTGAAGAGTTAAAATGTGTAACATATTTCAGTGGGTATGTACTTCGCTATTTGCCAAATTTTATAAATCAAACACAAGATACAAAGATTAACTCCTAAAACCATTCCAGCAGAGTCTGACATCTCTCACAGTAGCACATGCTTATGTCTCTCTGCTTTCTAAATGCTACTTTTACATGGATACCCATTCAGTATTAAGAAACAAAAAACCGTGAATCTCTGATATGTATTTTTAGACTCATCTAAATTCACCAATTAAAAATTAATATAAATTAAACCCAGTACATGCTAGGATTTAAGGTTAACATGTTTTTCACTTACAGAAAAATATAAAAGAGCATGATGTTTGCTGGTAATGAGATTGTATTTGTACTTACAACTATAAACACTATTTTTCAGCTCTTCTGAATTTTTAGATTCAGAAGCTATCGTTACCTCTTCTACCATTAACTATTCCTCTGCACCCATAACAGATATTATTAAGGTCTGATATGATTATAATCATGAATCTACTTATAATGATTCCTTTTGAGATTAGAGTGTTTATCAAGGAAATGTTCATCAGAATGCTCAAGTTAAAAATTTCTAAATGTTTAGTCTTTAAGGCCCACATACCTTTCCAGACATGAAATTCTCAAAGTTTTATCCAAAATTCTGTGGTAATGTACCTTTTTTTTCCCCCATGAGAAAAGGACTAGTTTTCATCAGATTTCTTAGGTGGTTCATGGTTCCAAAGGGATTGGGCATCACTGGCTTAGAGAGCACATTCTTGTGCTTAGTTAGCTTTGTCAAAGTATTGAGTGCTGCCAAGAGGCAACCTTCATGTATTTTTTGCTTTTGCCTTCTTGAATGTTTCAAAATTGTACTCGTGTATAAATGTTTCCCCTCTATTCATTGCTGTACGGTTTTACAGTGCATTTTAACTGAAGATGGCAATCAGCATATTTATAAGAAGCTGTGTCTGTGTGCTGGAGCGAAACCAAAATTGATATGTGAAGGAAATCCTTATGTGTTAGGAATCCGTGATACAGACAGTGCACAGGTAACATTTGGGTCATGGGAAAGAAACATGAAGACTTCTTAGATGTTTTCTGCATTCGAATCAAAGTGCTATACTTATAATGTTAATTTCTAAACTGCAGCAGCGGAAGAAAGTCTTCATGACTCATAAACCAAAAAGTAGTATAATGTTCTAGTGCTGCCAATTTGAGTTTAGTTTTAGTTGATAATTTAGGGCTTCTCTGTGGCTCAGATGGTAAAGAATCTGCCTTCAATACTGGAGACCTGGGTTCAATCCCTGGGTCAGGAAGATCTCCTGGAGAAGAGAATGGTTACCCACTCCAGTATTCTTGCCGGGAGAATTCCATGGATAGAGGAGTCTAGCGGACTGCAATCCATGGGGTTGCAGAGAGTCACACACTGAGCAACTAACACTTAGTTAATAATTTATCTTGTTTTTTATTCATGTCCTTTCTCTTTATGTGTTATCTCAGGTATAATGTCTATGCTGAAGGTTACAACTTACATTCAGTTCAGTGCAGTCCCTCAGTCATGTCTGACCCTTTGCGACCCCTTGGACTGCAGCATGCCAGGCTTCCCTGTCCATCACCAGCTCCCAGAGCTCACTCAAACTCATGTCCATTGAGTCGGTGATGCCATCCAACTATCTCATCCTCTGTCATCCCCTTCTCCTCTTGCCTTCAATCTTTCCTAGCATCAGGGTCTTTTCTAGGTTGTCAGTTCTTCACATCAGGTGGCCAAAGTATTGGAGTTTCAGCTTCAGCATCAGTCCTTCCAGTGAATATTCAGGATTGATTTCCTTTAGGATTGACTGGTTGGATCTCTTTGTAGTCCAAAAGACTCTCAAGAGTCTTCTCCAACACCACAGTTCAAAAGCATCAATTCTTTGGCGCTCAGCTTTTTTTATAGTCCAACTCTCACATTCATACATGACTACTGGAAAAACCATAGCTTTGACTAGACGGACCTTTATTGGCAAAGTAATGTCTCTGCTTTTTAATATACTGTCTAAGTTGGTCATAGCTTTTCTTGCAAGGAGCAATCATCTTTTAATTTCATGGCTGCAATCTCCATCTGCAGTAATTTTGGAGCCCAAAAAAATAGTCTCTCACTGTTTCCATTGTTTCCCCATGTATTTCCCATGAAGTGATGGTACCAGATGCCCTGATCTTAGTTTTCTGAATGTTGAGCTTTCAGCCAACTTTTTCACTCTCTTTCACTTTCATCAAGGAGCTCTTTAGTTCTTTGCTTTCTGCCATAAGATGACACGCTTTCTGTTGTCATCTGCATATCTGAGGTTATTGATATTTCTTCCCGCAGTCTTGATTCCAGCTTGTGCTTCATCCAGCCTGGCATTTTGCATGGTGTACTCTGCATATAAGGTAAATAAGCAGGGTGACAGTACACAGCCTTGACATATTCCTTTCCTGATTTGGAACCGATCTGTTGTTCCATGTACAGTTCTAACTGTTGCTGCTTAACCTGCATATGAATTTTTCAGGAGACAAACCACACCTATTCTACTCTGATTGGGAATATGTGATTTGCATCCTAAATGATGTAATGATCTTTTTCTCAAAAGGCAAAGCATGTCCAAAACTTACTTCTTAGCAAATAAATTAATATTCAGAAGATCTTTGTGATACAGAATCCTAGAACTGAAAAAAGATATATGGTTTGTTCTGCTCAAGAACAGTGATAAACTGTCCCAGAAAGGTGAAATTCTACCTTCAGAACTTTTTGCAACTTCTTTTGGTAATTTATTTCAGAATTCATTGATCCTTATTGCCAAGAACATCTTCTTGATTCCAGTCACAATACTCCTGTCTTACCTCAAGCTTACTGTTGTTCTGTCCTGTGAGGTAGTAATTTTATATTTACATAATAAGATTTCACAGCATATTAAAAAGCAGAGACATTACTTTACCAGCAAAGGTCTATCTAGTCAAAGCTATGGTTTTTCCAGTGGTCATGTATGGATGTGAGAGTTGGACTATAAAGAAAGCTGAGCGCCAAAGAATTGATGCTTTTGAATTGTGGTGTTGTGGAAAATTCTTGAGAGTCCCTTGCACTGCAAGGAGATCCAACCAGTCAACGTTAAAGGAAATCAGTCCTGAATATTCATTGGAAGGACTGATGCTGAAGCTAAAACTCCAGTACTTTGGCCACCTGATGTGAAGAACTGACTCATTGGAAAAGACCCTGATGCTGGGGAAGATTGAAGGCAGGAGAAGGAGACGACAGAGGATGAGATGGTTGGATGGCATCACCAACGCTATGGACATGAATTTGGGTAAACTCCAGGAATTGGTGATAGACAGGGAGGCCTGGCGTGCTGCAGTCCATGGGGTCACAGCGTCAGACACGACTGAGCAACTGAACTGAATAAGATTGCATCATCTGTAAAATCGATAGCAATTTGTTTGAGCATATTCTTAAATAGGAATTTTAGAGAATACTAGAAGAACTGGATTTTGTTCTTGTGAACATTTGAGGTTCATATTATGAAGGATTGAGTTCATAACTATGTTACAGTGACATCCTCTATGTACATGAACTTATCAGTCCTCATGAAAATCCTGCGGCAGTCATTACTCCCACTCCACAGAGAGGAAACTGAGATGGGAGGACTAAGTAGAGCTAACAGCTTTAGCTGTTCAGCTGTCATCCTGAAGCAATGGGACTTTTCTCTACTTCGGAAAGTACCATAAGAATGATTTCTGGTCACTTTTTCTCCAAGCTCATTGTGATCTTTTTTGGGGGGAATGGGAAGTGGAGGCATCAATTAGCTGTTTTACAATGGTGATAACATTTTAAAAACAAATACTAGATATTATGATGTGCCTGCTACTCCTAACAACTTTATCTGCATCATCTTACTTAATGCTCAAAAAACTTGGAGGTATAGTCACTTCTTACTTTGATTTATAGTTGGGAGGACCTGAGGTGCAGAGAGGTTAAGCAGCTTGCCCAAGGCCACCCAGTTAGTAAACTGCTGGAGCCAGGGACTCTACAGTCTGTGCTCTGAACCACTGTGCTGCTGTGCTCCTCATTTCTGTACGTTCTGAGTGACTGCAGGGAAAGTGTCGACTGAGGGACTAGAAGGACAGGAAGAGTCCTGAATCCAGGATGTAGCTCAGTGTCATGTTGGTAAATTGACTTGGTCCAGTAGTTGGGAATGTAGTAAGCTAAAGACAGAGCCTCGTGCTCCATTTGAGTGTAATGACATAAAAGGCAAAGAAAGCTAGAAGAAGCGTTGCTATAAAGGCAATCTGGGGTGAAACATAGAGGCAACATTTATTATATTAATCGGGAGGGTACGTCCTGGCAGAGAGGGAAAGAGATTATCAGTAAAGCCTCTTGCTTCAGGCGTTGCCCATACTACAAAACAGTTGTCGTTTTCTTTTTGATACAGGAATTTCAGAAGCAGCTTACTAAAGCTAAGAGAATAATGGTCATAGGGAATGGTGGTATCGCACTTGAATTAGTGTAAGTACATGTTTTTTAATATTATGTGAGGATTGCTTTGTGACTCATGTAATTATTGGTAGACCAGAAAATATCTTGTTGTCCTGAAAAATCAAAGATAAGGATAACTGTTTTTCATACATTCCCAAGGAGAAAATCCACTTCTTTTTTTTTTAGCTTTTATGAAATAATTCATAGTGGAGAAGGTAAATTTATGAAACATAAAGAGTTTCAGGAAAGCTTTTGGTCTCACTGACGACTAGTTAGATTTGACCCATGCATGTGTTCTTGTAAGCATTTACTATATTGAAAAACAATTTAAATACGTACACCTTTAGAGAGTTCTGCCTGTAGTCCCCATAACTATTTATTGCTTATATCCCATCCTGCTTCGCTCATTTACATTACCCGCCTGGCCATGAAACCCAGTGTTTGTGAGTTTCTGTTTCAAGATACGTGGTATTCCCACATAACGGGAGTAACTCTTGGTTTCTGGAAGTTTGGGGAATGTGAACACCTTAATATGAAATACTGTCATCTTAATATGGTGTTTACAGTTTGAAAACCATTGAGGAGTATCCTGCTGTAGTCTCCAGAGCATTGATGCACATTCTTTGTGATTTTATCCTTCCACAGATGGCAGACATGGACTAGTCTAGATATTTTTCGGGCCAGAAAGTTGGGTCTGGCTACAAAGAGGACAAATTTATATCCAAATAAGGAATCTGCCGAAACCCTGTCTTTGCTCCCTTTCATTTGTTCCAGCCCTGAGACTAGGTTTTTGCCTCTCTTTAGAGGACGGTGAATCTCAGTGGAAGCCTGTAAGAGTTCTTGGATTGCCTGAGTATGAGCATTGGCAGTCATTAATTATGAAATTTGTGGCATTGTATGGAAAAATGCAAAGAAAAAACTAGAGTCAAGACCAAATGGGCCAGAAGAGGGAGGCATAGGTTTATTGTAAGAGGAGCTTCAAATCCTTACATACACATGACAGATTTTTCTCCATCAGTTATCACCAAAAGTGGAACTTAATACTATTATTAACATTGAAAAGCTTGCTCACATTCAGAAAGTTTCCAAGTCTCACAATATTTAATCTTATTCTTTATTTAGGTTGTAGTTTGAAGACCATATACTTGGATAAAATTGATAATTTTATATTCAGTAAACTCTGATTGTTTAAGTGCCTATGTAGTGCTATTCTCTCGGTTTAGATTAACTGAATGATTAGGCTTTTTGGTCTTAATGAAAAATGACATATGCAGACTCTGATGCTAATACTGATTTCTTCAGTATGCCTTCATTTCAGCTATTATCTCTGTTTGCAAATGTAGGTTAATCCTTTCTTTTTCAAGCAGACATAGTTTTTCATAATTCCACAAAATGTAATACTTCATTGTTCTCTGGGTTTTTTTTAAGTGGTTTTAAAAATTAAAGCAGAATTTCCCCAAAGTGTGATGATACTTTCTTGCTTATGCATCTTTCTGAGGACATTATTCATAGGATAAGAGGATTAGAGGGCATCCTGTGAAGTACAGCACTTCCAGGAGTTATTTCTGGTGGTTACTTATAATAACTATGACCCACTGGTCAAGCATCAGTATTTTAAGCTATACTGTTGTGTGTTACGTTCCTACATTATTTTAAAATACAAAAAAAAAAAAAAAATTGTGTGTAAAATTGGAATATAAAAGTTATATGTATTCTGCTTTCTGTTTATCAGCAATATTATATGATCTGAGCAGCATGAGATGTAGAATGTTCTCCAGATAATCTGAAATTTAGGAACTATTAAGTACACTGCTGGCATAAGAGAGGAGGAGAAATAAAGGCCCACTGGAGAAGGCAAAGGGCTCCTTTACCATACACCAAAAAGCATGAACATCAGGTGACCTGGAGTCAGATGCACTAAACATTCTTTCTTCTATCATCAGCTTATCTGTCAGTTAGCCTTGGAAAAATCATATAACCTAACTATATTATGTCACTCTGAGAAATAAAGGTGGTTAACACTTTTTACCATAAATGGATGTTAAAAACCAGTGACATTAACACACTGATTACCATTGCAGTTTCAAATAAAATCCTAGTATAGTTAGGATGACCATATATCCTGTTTATTCAGGATTGTCCCCATTCATTTGTACCAAAACACGTATTAAGAGCAGATAAATTATAGTGAACTCCAGGGACTTTGTGGAGTGACTATTAAGAAAACCACATTCTCAGTGTCCAAACCTAGAAATAAAACTGCTAAAGCCCAGAAGCTCTTGCTACCTCATGAACATTAATGGAAGGTGGTTTCTATATACCTTGGGCATTCCTGTTTTCCTCTAAGATCCTTCATTTTTCTGTGATCTGGGTCTTTCTTTGGCTAGATGTCTTGGAAATTTCTTAGATGAAAGGAATTCATTGCAGGGTAATCATTTCCTATACAACAAAGTTAAGATTTTCATTGTAACTCTCATTCTTTCTTTTTTCTCTGTCCTTCCATAATGTGCTTTGAATACATAATAAAATATTTGTTCGAAAAGAAGTCAACTGTCTGAATATTGTAGCTATGTCATCCATCCTTCCATTACTGATTACACTGTAACTAGATAAACCAGGCATTGCTCACTCCTGAGAACCCTGGGGGACATTCATATAATAACTGTGTTTAGAAATTGAACCCTTTTAGGTGATATTCATTAAAAATTTTATCTGCTATTCAGGGCATATGTGTGCATGCTTTGTCGCTAAGTCGTGTCCAACTCTTTGTGACCTCATGGATTATAGCCCGCCAGGCTCCTCTGGCTATGGGATTCTCTAGGCAAGAATACTGAATTGCCATTTCCTCCTCCAGGGATTCAGTGTATATATTTGTCATGTATATGTTCTCTAAATAAACTTTAAATTTCCCTTATTATTATACTTTAACTCTTATTACCCTGAAACGGTGTTATATTCTGTTTAATAGTCATTCTCAGTTTGCCTTAAAATATTTTCTTTACTCTTGCCCTAAGAGGTAGTTGTTATTTACCATACAAAGATTTCTTCTTACACTTTGAAATTGCTCTAAGTAACTTTCATATTCCTTTTAGGTATGAAATTGAAGGCTGTGAAGTAATTTGGGTCATTAAAGATAAAGCAATTGGGAATACTTTCTTCGATGCAGGAGCAGCTGAATTCTTGACTTCAAAGCTCATTGATGAAAAACCAGAGGCTAAAATTGCACAGAAAAGAACCAGATATACAACTGAAGGTAAGTATGGCGTCTAGCTCATTCATTCACAGATGAGACTTTACTTTTTAATCATATAGAAAAAGGCTATAAGAAAATTTAGCAAAATATTTTGATAGGACTATAGGTAATACTTATTTCTATTTCTTTATGTAACTTTTAAGATTATACACACACACATATATATATATGTAGGATATATTTTTTATGAAAAGTATGTATAACTAAAACTGCAAATTTAAAGTGAATTAAATAAACCAGAAGAATTGATGCTTTTGAACTGTGGTGTTGGAGAAGACTCCTGAGAGTCCCTTGGACTGCAAGGAGATCCAACCAGTCCATTCTGAAGGAGATCAGCCCTGGGATTTCTTTGGAAGGAATGATGCCAAAGCTGAAACTCCAGTACTTTGGCCACCTCATGCAAAGAGTTGACTCATTGGAAAAGACTCTGATGCTGGGAGGAATTGGGGGCAGGAGGAGAAGGGGACGACAGAGGATGAGATGGCTGGATGGCATCACTGACTCGATGGACGTGAGTCTGAGTGAACTCCGGGACTTGGTGATGGACAGGGAGGCCTGGCGTGCTGCGATTCATGGGGTCGCAAAGAGTCAGACATGACTGAGCAACTGAACTGAACTGAACTGAAATAAACCAGCCCATCTACATCTGTGCAGGCAGATGCTACAGTTCGACAACACCTAAGTTTATAAAATGCAGTGAGTTTAAAAACAGATACAGTTTTTTAGTTTAAAAGAGGTTTTTTTTTTTTTCTTAAACTTTGGCTTATAAAATTGAACAAGAATTTTGCAAGTTTGGGTCACACTAAAAATTGACAAAATTTTCAAAATTTAATGTCTGATTTTCTTACTCTTTATATTAACCAGTGATTATAACATCCATGAAGCACTCTATATGTGTTTATACACAACAATTGAAAGATTATCCATTTTGTAGCTGTATATCACAAAATATTAAAGTAATGAATAAAATAATATAGATAAGTTTAGTCCCGCCGTATGAATGTGTATATGAGAATTATTATGTTACCTAAAATCTTCTGAACACAAACATAATTCTCTGCCTGACAGTTTTTGTATCCTTTGGATTTTGAACTGAGTTTGTCTCCTCAGGATGGAAAAAGGAAGTGCAAGCCAGAGCTAATGCTGGTAATATAGGCAGTGCCTTGGGACCAGACTGGCATGAAGGGCTGGATCTTAAAGGAACGAAAGAGGTATGTTTTCATATACTGTTTAGACATATCTAAATTCAATTTTAAATTCTCAAACTGTTAACGACTGGTTATTAAGCCTTTAGTCAAAGAACTGGCCAAGTCATTTTCCTTAAAATCCATGGTGTTAAGAATGGACTTGGGGCCAGTTGGCTTTATAGATAGACCTCCATACACAGTCTTTAGTAAACATACCTGTCCTATTTTAAATTAATCTTTTCTCAAAGGTCTCTTTGGATGCAGTCTATTCTAAAGATTATTAGATTCTAAATAAATTACATATTTAATATCCTAATTGCATAAGCAGATGAATTGCTCTTCCTCATTTTATTTGTTTTAGTTATTTGTGGTTAAAAGACTATGTATGATATTTAAATATTGTAAGAAATACATATACAGTCTTTATTACTGTGTATGATTTCTTTTCAGCCTTTGTTAGGTTGGTGTGGGCCTGGCTTCACAGTATATCAGATTTGTGTATATCAAATTTTGTGATGGAAATCACACAAAATCATTTATTCCTGCACCTTCAGGTCCTACAATTAATGGTATTTTTAACTTGCAACTTCAGTTTAGTTCAGTGAATATTTGTTGAGTATCTCCTGCCTAAGTGGCACTTTACTAAGGTTCTAGAATATAACAATTGGGATATGTCAACTTACTTTTTAGTCCATAACAGTTATAATTTAAAAATATATACAGGGCTTCCCTGTGGCTCAGCGGTAAAGAATCTGCCTGCCAATGCAGGAGACACTGGTTCGATCCCTTATCCAGGAAGATCCCACATGCCGTGAAGCAACTAAGCCTGTGCTCTAAAGCCCAGGAGCCTCAACTACTGAGCCCACGTGCCCTGCAGCCTGTGCTTCACAACACGAGAAGCCTCTAGTGAGAAGCCTGTGCACTGCGACTAGAGCAGCCCCCTCGCGCTGCAACTAGAGAAAAGCCTGTGCAGCAACGAAGACCCAGCAGGGCCGAAAATAAATAAATAAAACCATGTACACGTGTAATTATTGATGAGGCTTCTATCAGAAAGTATGCCCTTAGTGCTGCCTGCCAATTCAACTCTTGATCTCTAAAAACTAAATGAGTTTCTGCTCACTCTTTTCATACACAAAATTAAGAGGCATGTTTGGGAGCATTAAATGTGTTTTCACTTATACTATAAGAATTTTTGGGTTTTTTTTTAGTTTCTGTAAGTGTATTATAATTTTTTTCTTCATCATCAATAACCCATCCTTCTTTCTGGAAATATTATGGTGACCAGTACTTCTTTATTTTAGTTTTCTCATAAAATTCACATTGAAACCATGTGTGAAGTAAAGAAAATTTACCTTCAGGAAGAATTTAGAATTTCTGAGAAAAAGTCCTTGACTTTTCCAAGAGACCATCATGATCAGTCAGTTACTACTGACAAAGGTAAGTGATGAAATAAGAAAAAATAATCACTTATTTAAAAAGAAGACAATTTTGCTTTATTGTTATATTTAAAAACTCTATACTTCCATATAAAATTTAAATGTGAAAAGATAAAACCATAATAATGTAAATCATTTCATTTTCAGTACTTAACTCTTTGCAATTTCTAATAAATTAAATTTTATAGAGCTTAACATTTTATGCAGGGCTCATTGTTTGACCATCATACCCCTGTGAATGAATTAAGAGTTATCTTGTAGATCAAGACAAAAAATAAAAACTAAAAAGCTGATGCTCTTAGAGTTGAAGTGACATCCTCAAAATCAGACAGATTGAAATCTATAAGTTGAAACTAAGGTACAGATCTCCTGAAATTCCTATTCTACATTCCCATGAGAACTACTCTATGAAATATATCTAAACCTCCCGTATGAGGTATCCCATCGCTCTGAATTCTTTGAATTTTTTCATAGGGAAAGGGATTGTCTGAATGTCACCAATAAGGGAAAACTTTGAAAAATGAGTAACCTACTTGGACTAAACTCTTGATGGAGTATAGTTTATTAATAAAGATTTTTAAAGAAATAATTTATAAAGTGATTATCAATTTACTTTGTTAGAATTTGTCTAAATTTGAAGGAAAAATGTTTAGAATGCCTGCCATGGTTTCGTGATTATACCCAAAATAAGAAGATGTAATTGGTCATATTAAAATTGTTTTAGCAAATGTACCTTGTAAATATTCTTGTTTTAAAGTCAAATCTTGCCTCGTTCAATTTTTCTTTGTTCTAGTCATCATATTCACATAATGTTACAGGCTGTTGGTGGTGATTACACTTGAGAACAAATTTTTTTTTTTTTAAGAGATATGGCCTGTATATGTGGAATTGACCAATGAAAAGATATATGGCTGCGATTTCATTGTCAGTGCTACAGGAGTTACACCAAATATAGAACCATTTCTCTGTGGCAACAATGTAAGGTGAAAATTTTTGTCTCACTGTGAACATTGCTAAAGTATTAATTATTTGTGAAGATCTCTAATTCTCTAGCATGAACATTGTTCATTTGAAGCCTGGCACAGAACTGTAATTTAAGATGGCTGGAAACAATTTAATTTATATTCATGTCTTCATGTTTAGTATTTTTTTACTTTCAAATCCTTAAGCAGTTAACATCCCGGCATTATTTAAGGTGACATAATGCACGCTTTATTTATCTAAATGTTGTTAAGAGACCGATGTGTATGCTAAGTCACTTTAGTCCTGTCCAACTCTTTGCTACCCCGTGGACTGTAGGCTGACAGGCTTCTCTGTCCCTGTGATTCTCCAGGCAGGAATACTGGAGTGGGTTGCCATGCCCTCCTCCAGGGAATCTTCCTGATCCAGGATCGAACCCGCTTCTCCTACGTCTCCTGCATTGGCAGGCGGGTTCTTTGCCATTAGCGCCCCCTTGGAAGTGGGCCTCAGAGACTGATACTTCCTATGAATTCTTAAAGAGTGATTCTTTTAGAGAAACCAGCATGTATTTTTTGCTTTTTAGCATTTGAAGCTTGTAGTAACTGAGGAATATTTTTGTAACTATGAGTGGGGTGGTCATATGTTTATTGGCAGTTTTTGATGTTCTAAGAATTTGAAGTTCCAAGAATGCTATGGGTTCATCTTCAGTAGGAATTTGACTGACTGGAAATTCAGATTAGTTGTCTAAACTTGGCAGCTATTTCACTTTCCTCACGAAAAGTCAGCATATCAACATGTAGAAATCTGACTTGTTCTTTTACTTCAGAACGAAAGTCGTGCATGCTTTTCCCTTCCCCACATGCTTATGAGGAACATTGTTTAGTTTGACGTAGGCGAAGACGGTGGACTGAAGGTGGATGACCACATGCACACGTCCCTCCCTGACATCTACGCCGCGGGTGATATTTGCACGGCCTCCTGGCATCCCAGCCCTGTCTGGCAGCAGGTAAGCCGGCATAACCTGATCACAGGTGTTTATCAGAGAGTCCATCTGAAAATAAAGGAGCTGCCACAAGTAAATGCACCTTTCTGGTTTTCCAGTTTTTCTGCTTTAAGTGGGAAGCTATCAGAGGTTTTTGGGGGCTTTTTTTGGTCACAAAAACAACAAAACACTAGTTTTTCCCTTTTGGTAAGGTATTATGTAGTGATGGAATAGACTGGGATGTCTTAATTTTAAAAAGAATTATGACTGTTACTTTGTTTTTCATGATGCTCACCAGCAGTGTCCTGTAGAACTTTCTGTGATGTCAGATACATTCTGTACTTTTGCAGTGTCCAGTCAGGTAGCCACTAGCCACCTGTCTACTAAGCACTTGAAAGGTGGCTGTGACTGAGGAACTGAATTCTAATTTTACTTGTAATTAATTTAAATAGTTATGTAACTAGTGGCTACGATTTAGGACAGCACAGCTTTAGATTAAAAAAATAGCACAGAGATTATAAACCATACATTGTTTCTGAAGATCTGTTGCCTATGGGAATTACTGAAAGAATGTTCCCATGGTAAACAGCCTTCCTCAGCCTAACAACCCCTTCCACCTGGATCTAGACTTCCCCTGCTGTCACAGTGTTGCCTGCCTCGTAATGGTGGGGCAGAAGTCTTAGAGGAAGATGCTCAAGACAGTGGCCAGAGGTGGTGTTGTTTTAGGAGGAGGAGAGTCAAAGGTAGATGTTACAGATACAAGAACCAGTCAACACACTTATCTTGGTGATACTCCAGTAAAAAACAAAAACCACTTAACTTGATGAAAGCCCAGTTCCACTGGTAGGGCTGTTATTCATTCAGATTAACTGGAGTGTGAAGCAGTAGAGGAATTAGATGTATTTTAAGAATCAGCTTTATTATTTTTACATACATCAGAGATAGCATCAGCAAGAGGGTGATGTCAGCCATATTTCTAAAATGCTTCAAACTAGCTTGCTTTCAGTTTTCTCTACAATGACATCCTATGTCGTTTTTATGGCATACCTGTCGCAAACTCAATTAGGAATTGGAGTTGCTGTTTTGTTGTTGTTAACATTTCAGCCCACTAAGGGTTAAAGCCGGGCTTCCCTGGCAGCTCAGCTGATCAGGAATCTGCCTGCCATGCAGGAGACCCCAGTTCAGTTCCTGGGTCTGGAAGATACCTGGAGAAGGGATAAGCTACCCACTCCGGTATTCTTGCCTGGAGAATCCCCATGGACAGAAGAGCCTGGCGGGCTACAGTCCATGGCATCAAAAAGAGTCAGACACGACTAAGTGACTAAGCACAGCACAGCAAAAGGGCTGAAGTCAGGGAATATGTAAGTTACATCCTTCATGTGCCTCATACTCTAGTACAGGAAAGAAATGTCCGGAAATAAACTGGTGTTTCTTACTTTGAGTGACTCTAATAAACTCATCTCGTAATTTGCATAAGCAGTAATTGTTTCACATAGTCCAAGACACAAACTGAAGGAACTTGGAGGCTAAAATGCATTAGGAACAGTGCAGCAGAACAGTATCGCAGGCCACTTCTGTTGGCCGTTCTCCAGTTGTTACCGTGCTCTGCAGGCTGCCTTCTTACTTCACCAGACCTAACCTTGTTTAGAGAGGAGACTGAATTTAAAAAAAAAAACAACTATCACTTCTTTCAGAAATTCTTAAAGCTCATATCCATGATTATCATTATTTTTTGCACACAAAAAGACATTAGTTGCCACACATGAGGTATAAGAATTATCAAATACCAGAAGCAGTTGGTTAGTGTGACAGTGATCCAGTCAGTTACCTAACAAGCTAGGTGTAACTGTTCTCAGGGACTGTCATGCACTTTAAGGAACTGTACTAGGTTAAGGTGGTAACATTTTTCAAATAATGATAATGAAAAATTAAATTGCATGACCTTCTTTATTTCAGATGAGGCTGTGGACCCAGGCTAGACAGATGGGATGGTATGCAGCAAAGTGCATGGCCGCAGCTAGTGTAGGAGAGTCCATTGACATGGATTTCAGCTTTGAACTTTTCGCTCATGTAACAAAATTTTTTAACTATAAGGTAAGATAGATAGACAGATATTAACAGTACCTTTCCTGCTTGTTAAGTCTTATAACTAATTACAGTCATTTAATTTTCTCACATGAATAAGAGCTTAATCTGGTTTTAATCACTGTACAAAAAGTGACAGATTTCCTCATTTCTTACAAACCCATAACTGGTATTATTGCTGGAGGTTTTCCCAGTGGCTCAGAAGGTAAAGAATCTGCCTACAGTGCAGGAGACCTGTGTTTCATCCCTGGGTTGGGAAGATCCCCTGGAGAAGGGAATGGCAACCCACTCCAGTATTCTTGCCTGAAGAATCCCATGGACAGAGGAGCCTGGCAGCCTACATACAGTCCACAGCGTCAGGCTTCCCTGGTGGCTCATACAGTAAAGAATCCACCTGCAACGCAGGACACCTGGGTTCAATCCCTGGGTTCAATCCCTGGGTTCGGAAGATCCCCTGGAGGAGGGCATGGCAACCCACTCCAGTATTCTTGCCTGGAGAACCCATGGAGACAGGAGCCTGGTGGGCTACAATCCACGGGGTTGCAAAGAGTCGGATACGACTGAAGCAACTAAGCATGGTCCCTCGTCATCTGATAGTCAGACCTACCTTCTCACTGAACTCGTGTAGTTCAGGGGGGAAAAAAATCTCTTCCAGATTTGTTCCCTGATGGTACATTTCTGAGTTTTATTTGAAATTCAGTCCTCCTTTGTGAAGGGAACTAACAGCTATTCATACTCAAGAATGAGCAGGTACTACCCTCTACGTATTATTTAACCCTCTTTACCTCACTTAGGGGCAGGTTTTTTCCTCCTCATTTACTGACAAGGAGAAACATACACATACAGATATATACATAAATTTCAGAGAGATTCAGCAATTTGCCCATGAAAGATCTAACTCGGTTTCTTATTCAGCCTTTAAATCATGACTCCAGGCTGATGTAGTCCACGTCCTACATGTTTGTATATTCACTAGGTATTTTTAATGTTCATGTACGTTGTATGGTAGTGTCATCTGTAGAGTAAATGCATACTGTACAAATGTTTTCTTTGGTTCCTTCTAAATGGCACTTTCAACAGTAAAATTTTGTGATTAGATTTCCCACTCTAGGAAAACACAAAATAACTGTGTATTTTGTTTCTTCTTAAGTACTCACTAAAATAACATTTTTATATTTCTCTATATAGGTTGTATTACTGGGAAAATACAATGCACAGGGCTTGGGTTCAAACCATGAACTACTGCTGAGGTGTACCAAAGGGCAGGAGTACATCAAGGCCGTCCTGCAGAACGGGCGAATGATGGGCGCTGTCTTAATTGGTGAAACTGACTTAGAAGAAACATTTGAAAATTTAATTTTAAACCAGATGAATCTTTCAGCATATGGAGAAGATCTGCTGGATCCAAATATTGATATAGAAGATTATTTTGACTAAAAAGGGCATTTCAAGAGCTACATCATGTTCCAAATAAGATTTAAAAAGTCAGAGGATTACACAGATTTATGATGACCAGCTGAAGTTAAAATAATTTATTTATAGGTTTTTTTTTTCCTAACACAAAACTGACCACTAATTATGTAAAGATAAGTCTGAAGTATTCATTTCTGTGTTTTCAACTCAGAGACAGTCATTTGTGATTTAGCTTTGAAACAAATTAGCTTGTTACCTACTTAACCAACAGTGTGGTGTCCGGTTAACATACCAGAGCCATTCTTTGACCGTGAAATGTCAAAGGCAGGCTATGGTTTCAAGACGCTTACCGTTGTAGCCTTTGTAAGCCAGTTGTGTGAAAAGAAAAATACAGCTAGTTGTGACAAGGCATAAAGAACTTAACAAAGTTACATGAACTTAATCTCTTATGTATTTTACATTTAAAGGGTTTTACAATAAAGTTAATTTATTTTTCCTGTTTCATACTGTAAATTTATGCAATTCATGATCTCAAGACATCAGAATGTCTCAAATTCTCAAGTTTTCAATACTTCAGAGATAAATTCTGAAAATGTAGCTCCATATGTATAAAATATTAATGAAATTGTCTTAAAATTAAACTTCTGATTAACTACAAAACTAATAGTGTATCCATGCATAAGTTATTTTCTTGGAAAATTTAGAAACACTTATCTCATGCATTATCAATTTTTCTTTTCTTAGCCCCTGTATTCTTACAATCCGGTTGCTGAAGCATGTTTGCAGATCTCTTCAGGAAGTTACTTGGAGTTTTTTCTTTCCTCTTTTTATCAGTTCCTTCAGAATGACAAGTTTGAGGTGATTCAGTCTGCAAAACAACAAGACAAACACTGGTTAAAATTCAGCTATTTCATTTTCTCAGGAGATTAATATCGAGTCCTTCTATATTAATCAGCTCTTTTAAGTGTCCACTGGTCTTGTTTTCATTTTCAAATTTCTTCCAATATAAGCCCCATCTTGAATAGGAAAGGCTGTGCTGTCAAGACCATCAAGAATACCTGACGTGTCCTTGGACACACTGGTGCCTGCTGAGCTTTTGCGGGCTGGAGAGCAGTTAGTTTGTGACAGGGGTTTTCAACTTCTGCTGCACAAGCTAACTTCTCAGCTAGCACTGACCACAAGCAAGGTCATGAGAACAGGGTGCATCGTAACATCAGACATTAAAATGGAGTCTTCACATTCCAAAAGGTTGGAAACCCCTAGTCTTTATTTAAAAACTAGTCTAAATTCTTCCACTTAATACCTCTGCAGAACACAAAAGTAGGTTTTCTCTCTTCTATACCCAGATTCCAAGAACACTGACTGATCTCTTCTGTGTTCCACTGGACCCAGAAGAGAACAAGTTAAAGAAAAGCAAGACACAGGCTTTAATGTCTTTTGCAAATTAAAAATTGAAAATCAGTAATCACCCTGAAACAGTTCTGCGTGGGCTTCTTTACTCTCATGGTAATAACGTGTGCCTCGTTGTTCAGAAGATTAGCTTTAGGTCCTGCTTTCAAATATGAAATGGTAGCATAAGCTGTAAAACTGTAGTCTTCTCTGCAGGAGACAAAGGCCAACAGTCAGGCTTTGAGAAGTTGCAGACAACAAACTGAAATTTATAAAAAATAAGTAATTTTAACTTAACATTGATATGAAATAAAACTTTTAGTATAAAAATGCAATAAAGTATTGTACTTTGCTGCTGCTTTGACATATGATAATTAAAAGTTTGAATTTGTTTACTAAGTAAATTTTATAGAGTGTTTAAAAGTTCCTATGAAACAACCACTAAACCATTTGTTCTGTTGTACTTATATAAAAATGAGACTCAGGAAAGACAGCATGAGAGGGCAAGAAATGGGTCTGTATATACTTGAGATACTGCTGTATGAGAAAGTGTGCAATGATTTTCTCCAGGTCTTCACGAGGAAGTGTGGGAGGAGCAAGGCCTGCTACTCTCAATTTTGAGGCACCCTTTCCCATCCAAGAGTCGATCAGTTTTAGTGGAGTGAGCTTTTCATTCAGGTCCTCGGCCTGTTTCAGGATCTTAATAAGATCCCTGCAGTATGCAGTTACATTCTTTCTTTCAAATGCTGTAATGAAAGAGACATGGTTAAAGATGAACGAAATTTTGAAATTAGGGCAAGGATAGACTGTCCTAAGTGGTTAGACTCGTTTAAAAAATAAGTCATCCAATGTAAGCCACCCTAAACACTGGTTTGTTCCTGTGTTCTGAATTAAGACTATTGCTCAAGTCTCTTTTCATTAGATTAAGCTATAGTCTCTCTAAGACACGAATTTAAATGATATACAAAAAAATAATCTGTTTATTGGAAGGTCTTTGGAGATGCTCTCGGAACCAAAAGGTATCAGCCAGACATGATTATGACAAAAACTTAGAGGTGTTTACAGGAGGGTAAGTCTCTTCTACATATTTACCAGGTTTAGACTATCATATTGAGTCAATCTGTTCTTCTTGTCTTCATATTTAATGATGCATGCTCATTAAGCAGTATTCTGACAACCAGTGTGGCTTCCTAGGGACTCTAGTTTCATGACAAGAATTTCCTGGACAGTTATTCGCATCTATTGACATGAGCACTCAGATGTATTTATCAGACTCTTGTTAATTTGGTCAGTATAAAACAGTCTAGTAAACACAAATAATTTTCTCTACCTGCAAAGTTAAAATTGTCGTGCCCGTCCCCCATCAAGGCATCAGAACTCAGTGAGGAATGGGTTAGTCTAGCTCATCAAACACTATGCATACATACAGAATTTTTAAAAGTGAAAATACAGCACCAACACTACTAAACTAGTGTCTTATGAGTGACTGAATATTGTCTGGATCAAAAATGATACACTATAATCTCTATTTTGTACTAAATTTCTCTCTTCAGTCAGTGACTATACTGGAGATTATTACAAGAGGTTAGCATTCTCATATATAAATAGTATTTCTAATCAGAGGGATTTTAAATGTTTCCCTTCATTTCTTAAAAATTTAACATCTCAGTGTAGCAATATAAAATACATGCATACACATAATAGCTTTTAATTTTATTTGTACTTGTTTCAAAACTTTGTGTCACTACTCTCGAATCTGAGAAATTCTATTCACACCTTGCCAATTCTTTCACATCCATTTTGAGTGTCTAATACTGCCCTCATGTAGTCCTAGTTATAAACATTAGCTTATAGAAATCTAAAAAGGACAACTCACAAATCTCTTTACAGCAGTTATCACACATTTTGTTACATGCTTCTGGACTCCATACTTCATCAAAATGTTGAGCTATCAATACACGGCGACATCTGCAAACACATTAGAGATAGGAATTACCCCTATTTCAAAATACAGGGTTATATACTGTTACTAGTTTCCTGTTGCTGCCATAACATTAACACAAACTCGGTGGCTTAAAACAACGCAGATTTATAATCTTACATTTTTATAGGTTAGAAGGTTGACATGGGTCTCACTGAGTTAAAATCAGTAAAAGCAAGGTATTGGCAGGGCTGGATTTCTCCGAGTGGTTCTAGGGAAGAATGTTTCCTTGCCCTTTCCAGATTCTAAAGACTGCCTGCACTCTTTGGCTCATGGGCCCCCTTCCTCTATCTTCAAAGCTAACAATGGGTGAAGTTTTCACATCACTTTGACATCTTATTCCTCCTTCCACATTTAAGAACCCTTGTGATTATAGTGAGTCCACCCAAACAATTCAGGATTATCTCCCTATTTTAAGATCAGCTGACTACAACTTTAAATCCATTAACTCCCTTTTGCCATGTAAAGTAGCATATTCCAGAGATTCAGATGTGGACATCTTTGGAAGACTACTACTATGCCCACCATATGTAATAATTTTTTCCATATGTTGTTAGTGTAAAAATAACTTCTATGCACTGGGAAACCAAAAGATTTGCATCACTACCTTTATTACAATTTTCACTTGACTGCAGTGGTCTCAAACTGAAACTGCAATATCTCCAAGGTATACCTGTGTTAGAGAATCTTCCTGAGAACAAAGCAGTTTCCTGTATTTCATAGTATCATTTTAAGTCTAAGTCCCAAAATATGCTTCATGAGGGCCTATTGAATACCTAAGGACATTTTCATTTTCTCATTTTTTAAATTTGCTGTAGCATTAATAGGAAAGAAATACCATTTTCTATCACTAATTACTGCTTACTTAAAAAATTTTGAGTCCTTATAATATGGTAGGTAATAAGACTACAAAGATGACTAAGAGTAAAAATAGTAATTGTGAAGGAAGAATACAAATGCAAGATTGTTAAAATGCATTTGGAATTAAGATAGCAAGTTACATCATCATGTATATAGAGAAATTGGTATATATAAACGTTATGGTAACCACAAATCAGAATTCTATTATAGAAACCCACACAATAAAGAAAAAGGAATTCAAACACTAAATTCATCAAACCACCAGAGTAAAAGAAGGAACAAAAAAGGTCTACAAAACCACCTCAAAACAATGAAATGGCAATAAGTACATACCTATCAACAATTCCATTAACTTTAAATGGACTAAATGCTCCAACCAAAAGACATAAAGTGGCTGAATGGATACAAAATCAAGACCTGCATATATGCTGCCTACAAGAGACTCAGCTCTAAAGACACACATAGACTGAAAGTGAGGGGCTGGGAAAACATTCCATGCAAATGGAAATCAAAAGAAAGCCAAGGTAGTAACACTCATGTCAGACAAAGAAAGTGAAAGCTGCACAATCATGTCTGACTCTTTGCAACTCCATGGACTATACAGTCCATGGAATTCTCCAGGCCAGAATACTGGAGTGGGTAGCCTTTCCCTTCTCCAGGGGATCTTCCCAACCCAGGGATCGAACCCAGGTCTCCAGCATTGCAGGCAGATTCTTTACCAACTGAGCTATAAGGGAAGCACCATATCAGACAAAATAAACTTTAAAACAAAGACTGTTACAAGACACAAGAAGGACATTACATAATGATCAGGTGATCAATCCAAGAACATATAACAACTATTAATATATATATATACACACATATATATACACACCTAATACATAAATATTAACAGACATAAAGGGAGAAACTAACACAATAACAGCAAGGGTCTATAATATTTCATTTACATCAACAGATGATCGAGACAGAAAATCAATAAGGAAACACCTGCATTAAATGACACATTAGACCAGACTTGACATAGATAGACCATTCTATTCAAAAATAGCAGAATATATTCTTTTCAAGTGCACAAGGAACATTAACATTCTCCAGGATAGATCACACGCTATGCCACAAAACAAGCCTTGGTAAAGTTAAGACAAGGAAATAATACCAAGTATCTTTTCAAACCACAATACTATGAAACTAGAAAGCAACTGTAAGAAAAAAATTGCAAAAAACTCAAAACATGCAGAGGTGAAACCATATACTACTAAACAACCAATGAATCACTGAAGAAATCAAAGAAAAATGCAAAAATACCTGGAGACAAAGCAAAAACACAACAATTCAAAATCTATGGAATTTAGAAATAGAGTTCTAAGTGGGAAATTTATAGCAACACAAGCTTACCTCAGGAAATAAGAAAAATCTCAAACAACCTAATCTTACACTTAAAGAAACTAGAAAAAGAACAAATAAAAACAAGTTAGTAGAAGGAGTTAATAGAAGGAAGGAAAGAAACGAAGATCGGAGCAGAATAAATAAACTAGAGAGTAAAAAAATAATGGTAAAGATCAATGAAACTAAGAGCTGGTTCTTGGCACAGAGTCTAAACCACTGGCCCACCAGGAAAGTCTCAAGTCAAACAGAATTAATAAATCTTTATCCATCAAGGAAAAAAGCCCAAGTCAATAAAATCAGAAATGAAAAAGTTGCAACCTACACCAGAGAAATATGAAAGATCAAAGAGACTACTATGGACAAATATTTGCCAATAAAATGGATGACCTAGATGAAATGGACGAATTCCTAGAAATGCACAATTGCCAAGACTGAACAAGGAAGAAATAAAAAATATGAACAGACCAATTACCAGTCATGAAACTGAATCAGTAATTTGAAAACTCCCAAGAAACAAAACTCCAAGAATAGATGGCCTCACAGGTGACCAAACATTCAGAAAAAAGTTAACAGTTATCTTTCTTTAAGAAACAGAATAACTTTTTTCTTTTTCTTTTTTTAGACTTAAGATACTATAGTTTTATTGTTGTACAATTTTTAAAGGTTACTTTCTAGTTACAAGTATTACAAAATATTACCTATACTCCCTGTGTTGCACAATACATCCTTGAGCCTATCTTACACCCAAAAGTCTGTACCTCCCACACTCCTACCTCCTCCCGCTACTCTCATCACTGGTAACCACTAGTCTGTTCTCTGTATCTTAGAATCCATGTTCTTAAATCCAGGCATTCTGCAGGTTCATGTACTGGTTTCTACCCCTTCAGACATCTTTTATTGGTTTACACTTGATGTGTCACCAATGTATTTACTCACTTAAGTAAGGACCCAAGAAATGCCACATGCTTTCATGTTGTGCTTGGTTTTAACTGACAGAAGCGACAAAGAAACTGTGTGGCTTACTTGTGTATGTTTTGACAGTAGGACACCATCTCATAAAGCTTTTGTTGCCCCACGTTTTCCATCACCACCATTGAACTGATCCTGAATATGTCTCCAAAGCCATAATACAGAATGCAATCTGCTTTCGTGTCATCTCGACCTGCAGTGGGAAGCATCTTCAGATTGCACAGTTACTTTAAAAAGTCAAACATGCAAAAATAATAAACATAGAATTTGCTGGTGATATTTCAGTCTCAATAGATCGTATCTAGAAATTTCAGACAGAGATGTAAAAGTTAATTTGTAACAGCTGTCCCCAAATTTTTTAAAATAGGACTGAAGAGAACAATCAACTTTATTAACTTAAAAACCTGTCCATAAATAATCCAGTTGTTCAAATTATAAACTTGAAATAACTAATTCAAAACTCAGGAAACAAAGATGGATATCAAATTATCTTAGCAAATATAAGAAGAAATAATTGATTACACTCCAATAGAACATAAGGAAAATGTCTCCATAGGCAAATAAATATAAAACTTCAAAGGACTTCATTGTTTGTTACAAAAATACTAGCCAATAAAGAGTTAAAAATACAGTAGTAATAAATATCACTTACAGTGTTTTTAAAGCTCTTTTAAAAAATTACTTCTGGGTATGAGTTATACATACCTGCTCGGCCACTCTCTTGGTAATAATTTTCCATAGATTTACTCATTGAATGATGAATAACAAACCTCACATCTGGCTTATCAATTCCCATACCAAATGCAACTGTTGCCACAACTACCTAAAATGTATTAACATTGTATATATTAATTAAGCTAAAATATATTTAAAGGTGAATTAGGTTTTGATTAAAGATCTATTAGTTAACCTGAATTTCATTCGCTGACCATCTTCTATGAACCTTGGTCTTATCTTCTGGTTCCATATTGGCATGGTATGAACCTGCAGGAATCCCCAGTTTCTGTAAACTAATTGTAACTTGCTCAGAGTCTTTCTGAGAAAAGCAATATATGATTCCTGTAGTAAAGATGTCAAATGGTTAGATATATATACATAGCACATTCCTGGAAATTTTTTAACTCACACACTCAAGATACTGGTAATTACAATGCATGGGGAAAAAAAGAATTATGAAAAATTCCAAGGCCCTGAACACATACTGAGTTTCCAGTATAACTCAAGATTTGATCAGCAACTTGCTCTAGAGCAGTAACGAGCCTGGAGCCACCAGTTTAGGTTTCCATTATCTTAGTTCTCTCTGCAACTTTATCTTCCACTACATGGTATTTCTCAAACTGATGCTTCATCCTCTACAAGATGTAAACAAGTGGGCTGTGAAAAAAGAGTTCCATGTGCAAATGAGTTTGGGAAGCACTGCACTGAACAAAATTAAATAGGTGTCTCTCTCTTTTGCAAGGCTGGTTAGAACTTCAAAGGTGCTGATATACCCTGTGACTCTGTGGGAAGAATAAATAACCTGCAGACTTTCTCAAGCTTATTTGACCCTGGAACTCCTTTTACCCAGGGCACCCACTAATATCAACTGGCAATCTACAGAATAGTTTTGAAATACAACTTTTATACCAGTTCTTTGCTTTAGTAACACCTGTCTATGCATTAATCCTGGAACATGTTATACACAATCTCAACTCCATCTACACTCATTCAGCATTTACTTTTTATATTTCTTTACACTTAACTTTACACTACATTTAACTCATTCAGCATTTACTTTTTATATTTCTTTAATGTGTCCTTTATTATAAGAAAACTATATTTTATATCCCTATAGAACATCATTGCTTAGCCTTCAATCTTATACACAGTAGATACTTACTAAATTTGTGCTATTGATAACATTATGTCATTAGGTCTATTCTAATGCAATTAAGTGTAAATAAGCAAATCAGTTTCATGACTCTTAAAATCTGTGTCATTAGCAAATGCCAACCCGATTTCTAAGATCACCAAGCAAATTAATTTTATCATGATATTTTCAAGTATGCTCTGCCATGCATTAATCTTTTTTCAGTGAATTGCTATAGTATTTGTTACTTTTGTAAAGTGCTCAGTCTTTATAGTTGGTTTGTTTCCATATTACCTGATTGCCCCTTGTATCTTCCATTAATGAGCTTTACAATGTCCTCAATAAAATCTTCAGTGTTTGAGGGCTTCTGCCGAACCTAAAAAAAGTTAACTTATTAAGAAGTAAATTAATGAGTGCCATTCATGTGGTTATTTACTTACAACTTTCAAGGTGCCATTCTTTCTTGGACATGGTGTTTTTTCCTGTCATTCTTTCATTCATTTCATCTGACCCTGTCACCACCCAGACTCTTCTTGATCCGTAATTTTTAATTCACCAGAGAAGAGGAGGCACAGAAGCAATGAATAACTTGTAAACATGGAGACTTTTTTATTTTCTGACCCTACTTTTGTAAAAACATAAACCATGGCACAAATAACTATTCAGTAAGAACTCAGAAAAATATTAAGTCTATCCTTAAAGGATTGCAAAGTAAAAACAGCTGTGAGGTTATTTAACTTGCAAGGTTATATACTAAATAAAATCTAAATAGGGAGTATTAGCCGGAGAAGGCAATGGCACCCCACTCCAGTACTCTTGCCTGGAAAATACCATGGAGGAGCCTGGTGGGCTGCAGTCCATGGGGTCGCTAAGAGTCGGACATGACTGAGCGACTTCACTTTCACTTTTCACTTTTATGCATTGGAGAAGGAAATGGCAACCCACTCCAGTGTTCTTGCCTGGAGAATCCCAGGGATGGGGAAGCCTGGTGGTCTTCTGTCTATGGGGTCACACAGAGTCAGACATGACTGAAGTGACTTAGCAGCAGCAGCAGCAGGGAGTATTAGCAAATCTTTAAGGGTATAATAATTTTGCATTATTTCATAATTAATTTTATAGAGATGTCATTAGGGTCCTTGGTTATCTTTTTCATTCTTTTGGCTATGCCATGCATCAAACCCATGTCCCTGAATTGGAAGCAGAGTCTTAACCACAAGACCATCAAGAAAGTCCCAGGCCCCTCAATCAATGCATGCTTTCTCTCCATCCTTACACAAAAAGTGTGTATGCAAATTTAACAAGGCAGTTTTTTCTACTTAACCAAGCGAAGGATTTAATAGCATAAGATATACAAAAGAAGCATTCATGAATAAATCTGTTTATACTCACCCAATTTTTTAAAAACTTTTGAACATAACTGTGACTCATGTAAACAGACATAATGAAAAAGTAAACTTTGAAAAGACTGATGCTGGGAAAGATTGAGGGCAGGAGGAGAAGGGGACGACAGAGGATGAAATGGTTGGATGGCATCACTGACTCAACGGACATGAGTTTGGGTAGGCTCTGGGAGTTGGTGATGGACAGGGAGGCCTGGTGTGCTGCGATTCATGGGGTCACAAACAGTCGGACATGACTGAGCGACTGAACTGAACTGAACTGAAACTCTGCTGAAATCCTTCATAAAATAAACTGACATAGAATTACATACCTCATAATAGAGATTTGGTCGATTAAAAGAAGCCGTGAAAGTAAAACATTTTTCGACGCACAATATTTTCTGAGCATCCTTCAAAACATGACTGGTCGCTGTTGCAGTCAGTCCAATTAGCGACGCATTAGGGAACTGCCGCTTCAAGATACCAAGAGCCTTATAATCTGGGGGAAAAAAAATACAGAGTAGCCCTCCTCCTATTCTTTCAGGAATAAAAAAAGACCCATCTTTTAGGCAGATCATCAAGATGACTGTGAGTTTATTTCCACAGCCACCTGTATCTAATCTGCCACTGCAGCCTAGCCTTTTTGACAGATGGGCTTTACTCTGCTTTTATAACTGGTTCTTCAGAAACAAGCACTCTTAGCCACAAGTGGAATGCCCTGCAAAATGTCTCCAGGAAGCTAAGCACTGGTCTACACCTGCTGGACAGCGGATTCAAGAGGTGGAGTGGAAGCAGCCACAGTGTTTGAATTATGGCAACAGATAAAAGATAAAAAGACCATCTGTCAAAACCCTTCTACCACAGACACCACCCAAGAGTGTTAAACTCAGACAAGAAAATGCTTGGTTGTTATAGAACCCACTTCACGGAAACTGCTCTGGGCTCATATTTATCCTATACATTGAAATCACTAGCTATGTTGTCCGTGAGTACACCCTCAAGTAGTTCAACTATTTGAAGAAAAGTGAAAAAGAAATGTTGTAGAAATGGCTCAATGTTAAGGTCAAAGGCTACTATAACAACAGGAAGGAGAAAGTTATCTGTTTGGAAAGTTATGAAAGCCCAGAGTCCAGAAATAAACCTACATATATATATAGTCAATAAATCTTCTACAAAGGAGTCAAGAATATATAATGGGGAAACAACAGTTTCTTCAATAAATGGTGCTGGGAACACTGGACAGACACAAGCACAAAGAACAAAACTGGACCCTCATATGACACCATACACGAAAGTAAACTCTCAGCGAACTGGAGACTCGAATGTAAGATCTGGAACCATAAAACTCCCGGACAAAAACAAATGAGATAAGCTCCTTGACATCAGTCTTGGCAATGATTTCTTGAATCTGAGGCCAACAGCAAAAACAAAATGAAAAAAACAGGTGGGGTTGCTTCTAACTAAAATGCTTCTGTCCAGCAAAGGAAGCCATTAGCACAATGAAAGGCAGCAGAGGGAACGGGAGAAAACATCTGTGAATCATGTGTCTGATAAGAGGCTACCTAAGACACAAAATTCATAAAGAACTCATACAGCTCAACAGCAAAAAAAAAAATGGATTTTCAGATTTCTCTGCATAGAACAAGTTTGAGCAATCTGTTTTAGGCTAAGACTGTAAGATTATGCTGGTGGAGCAAAGAATAAGGTTACTAAAGTATACCACAGAACTATAACATTGAGGAGTTCACTGGGTGTAGATCCTAAAGTGAGTGCTGAAGATACCTAAAACAACGACTAAAAGAGACAACTGTGAAGCAGAAGCAAATTCCTCAACAGATATGAAGGAGAATCCAGAAATCAGTAAATCTTTACGGCTAAAGATGACAAAGTACAGTATATACACATTTCAAAAGATAAAGGCAACTGGACTAATAAGCACTACCATGGTGGGTGGGGATTAAAGAGATTGAAGATTCTGCCTCTTGGCTCCTCTTGTATTAAGGCAAGAAAAAAATAAGTAATGATTACCTAAAAAGATAATTTTAATGGAAGCAAGGATTTGCATCATGTAAAGCTGAGTAAGAAGAGAATCCCTAGCATCACGGAGTTTTCTAGGTAGAATATACATGTGTGTGTGCACTCTGTCATGTCTGACTCTTCGTGACTCCATAAACTGCAGCTCACCAGGCTCCTCTGTCCACGGCATTCTCCAGGCAAGAATACTACAGTGGGTTGCCATGCCCTCTTCCAGGGATCCACCCAACCCAGGGATCGAACCCGTGTCTCCTGCATTGGCAGGTGGATTCTTTACCACTGCGCCACCTGAGAAGCCCAGAACATACATACCAGGTCTGAAATCGTGTCCCCACTGGCTACAGCAATGAACTTCGTCTACAGCAATTCGGGTAAATCTCCTTGCTTCATAGGCTTTTTCTAGTCTTGACATAAACATTTTGCTTTTTGCAATTTTCTCTGGAGTCACATAAATTAGCTTTAGCTTGGAGTTTTTATTTACCATTTCAGCATGAACCCATTTCACATGCTCCTATTGAAAGGAAATATAGACACAATGATAGGAGAACTGAGCCAACAGAATGCCAATACTCAGTGGTAAATGAAGATGCTCATTACTCAGAAGCAACAGCCTTGGGCTACTGTAGCAGCAGATGCTTACTTCATTAAAATTAAAATGATGTCCCAGTACTGAGCTTCATGGTAGCTGTGCAAATAGCATTTTAGATATTTATTTACATTCAGACAATTGATAACAGAATAATCAATATCATTTGACAAAAAAGAGAACACAACAACGAATATGAAGACACTCCCAAAAGCATTTACTCCATGAAGGCATAATTCTAAATTTTTCACAATAAATGCCAAAATGTAAGCTAAATGCAGTAAGTATGGTGATAAAGACAGGTTTTATTAATTTTAATCTCATATTTGAAATCATCTCATAGATCTGATTTCATAGAACAAAATCTATTCTTGATTAGATACTTTAATGATGTTATCAAATCTATTCATAATCTATTTAGGTTTTACAAAGTATCTGATTCATCATATCAAGATTTTATAATTATGAATAATTAAAATGAGATTCTATATATCATGTATTATATATAATTAGAATACATCTTAAGAGGTAACAGCTATTTGGTTCTTAGTGCTGTTGTTTTCCATAATATTTAGTACACTGGATGTTGTATTTTCCCTTCTAATCTAATGAAGGATCAAAAGAAGTGGTGAATGTGAGAGAAACAGAAACTCAAAATGCCTTCATCATCCCAGCAAAGCAGTTTGTTAACTCCTCAAGATATTCCTAGTTTTGTTAAGAAATGGCAAAGTGTACTAAATACTTCAATTGGTCTATATGTCCCAGAAATTTTAGAGGAGCAAACATCTGAGGTATTGCCTGAGAAAAGGATGCTTAAGTCACTCAGTCGTGTCTGACTCTTTTCGATCCCTGTGGACTCTAGCCCGCCAGGATCCTCTGTCCATGGGATTTCCCAGGCAAGAATGCTAGAGCAGGTTGCCATTTCCTCCTCCAGGGGATGTTCCCAAACCCAGCAATGGAACCCCATGTCTCCTACACTGGCAGACAGATTCTTTACCACTGAGCCACCTACAATTTGAACTGCATGGGTGCACTTACATGCAGATTTCTTTCAGTAGTAAAGACTACAGTACCACATGATCCACAACTAGCTGAATCCCTGAATGCAGAAGGCTGACTATAAGTTAAGCACAGACTTTTGACTGTGTGGACAGTTAAGGCCCCTAACCCTCACACTGTTCAAGGGTCAACTGTACTTTCCATTATTATTACTCTCTTTTTCAATTTTAAAAAAGTGCAGTATGAGAAGGCAATGTTCTCCCTAGATTCATTTTGTTGAACTAGAAAGCACTTAAAATGACACAAGAGTTTAAATAAATTAAAACTATTTGGGAAAGACTAGAAGAACCAGAACTTCTTGAAGACGTGGCTGATTTCAGGTCTGGGAAGAAATACACAAAATGAGCATGACGTATCTTAGAAAAGAAACCAAAGACTCAAAAGCCAGGAGTTAGACTTAGGGGCCAAGTTCAATAGACTCTCCCTACCCAAACACGGGACTACTTCAACATTAAAAAAAAGAATAACCATGGCTGGAAAGACATCAAACATGTTAAAAATCCATAGGCTTAAAATGATACTTGGAAAAAAAAAAAAAAAGAATTTATTGTCCACCTTTGCAGAATGCTGAAAAACCAAGTCTTTCCATAATACTTGAAATTTCATTTCCATAATGAAAACTGGTAAAAAAAAAAAAAAAAGGGAAAGAACTTTCAATCTTCAAAGAATAAATAAGGAAAAGGTCCTTTTTTACAGAAAAAGTCTAGCTAATTTAAGAAGTGAGAATTAGAAATCACCATCTTATAACCCCCTAATTAAATAATGCTCTAAGGCAGGCAATTATTATCAGCAGCTGTAGCCTGCCAGGCTCCTCTGTCCATGGAATTCTCCAGACAAGAATACTGGCGTGGGTTGCCATTCCCTTCTCCAGGGGATCTTCCCAAGCCAGGGATTGAACTGGGGTCTCCTGCACTGAAGGCAGATTCTTTACCATCTGAGCCATCGGGGAAGCCCCCCAAAAACAGATAGAACTTTCAATCTGCAAAGAGTTAATAAGGAAAAAGTTCTTTTTTACAGGAAAAATCTAGCTAATTTAAGAAGTGAGAATTAGAAATCACCATCTTATAACCCCATAATTAAGTAACGTTCTAAGGTGGGCAATTATTACCAGTGGCTACTAAAAGCCATTAAATGAAAAGTTGATCGAGAACTTGATAATTATAGCGCAGGCAGACATAAGGTGACCCCACTGATCAAACTAACATCACACAAAAAAATAATAACCAGGTGTTAAATACCTCCTGAGTGATACCAGGAGTAAGTATACTCTTCCAGCAAAAAAAAAAAAGCCCAAATTCAGTCAACTTTTAGACTAACTAAAAGTAACAAATGGAATAACATCACAAGGATACAATCAGGAAGAGACAGAATATAGGAAACTTAAGGACCACAAAAAAAAAACCCCACACACACAAGAAACCTAAACAATAATTGCACAAGAAACAAACAAGAAATAAAAGGAACCTATGGAAATATCAACCAATACAGCATAATGCATGAATCTGGACCATGATTTTAAACAGATAATAACATTTGATGAGACAGAAATCTGAGTATTTTTATTTAATGGTTTTAAAGAACTAATACTAAATTGTTAGATGTGATAATGGCATTTAGTTATATTTTTTAGTTTTGTTTTTTTTTTTAATGTTAGAGATACATACTGAAGAAGTTACAACTAAAATGGTATGATGTCTGGGACTTGTCTCAAATAAATAAACCAAGGGTGGGCAGGGAGGGAAATTGGGGGTATACAGATGAAAAAAAAACTGGCCATATGTTGATCACTGTTAAAGCTACTTAATAATTTTTATACTATTTTATTTCTGTATATTTTGAAATTTTTTAATAATATGTTTTTTAAAAAAGAACACCTGGGAAATGCTTTATTGTACAGATAAAGGTAAGAGAGTCCATTTCCAAACAAGAAATTCTACAAAGTTGGGAATCTTGTTTCTAATTCATTTTTTGTATTTAATTCTATCCCATAATCAGAAATTCTTCCTCACTGTTTTAGAATGGATACTATGAAACCAGTCAGCAAACTTTCAGTAAAGTGCAACATAGTAAACATTAGGTGTTGTGGTCCATATCACAACTCCTCAACTCTGTCATGTGTGAAAACAATCAGAGGCTACACATAAAAGAACCAGCATGGTTCTGTTCCAATAAAACTTTATTTATGGTCACTGAAATCATATAATTTTCACACTTCATAAAATTTCACACTTTTAATTTTCACACTTTACTATTCTTCTTTTGATTTTATCTTTTTGCCATGCCATACAGCATGCAAGGTCTTGGTTCCCAAATCAGGGATCAAAACTGTGCCTTCTGCAGTGGAAGTGTAGCATCTTAACCACTGGGACTGCCAGGAAAATTCCACTGCTGATTCTTTTTTTAACCATTTAAAACTATAGAAACTAATCTGAGCTCACACACCATACAAAATAAGCAGTGGGCTAGCCTGATCTATGAGTGGTGATTTTTGATTCCAACATAAAGTTACCAGTTTTCTCTTTTATAAGCAACTCAATTGTAGCTAAGGTTCCTACTTCACTGAAGAGTATAAATTAAAAATAAAATACAACAAAAGCCACAGGAGCATACCTTAGAACTAGAAGCATTTAACATGGTAGCTGAAATTCCTAATTGTTTCAAAACCATTAACTGGTCTTCCATAAGGGAGATCAGTGGGCAAATCACAAGAGTAAAACCTAAAAAAGAAAGAAATCCACCTTACATTTCATACCACCACGAGAGTAAGTTTCAACCATTTACCTTCTTTACTGTAACCTGAGAAATCTGTATGTAGGTCAGGAAGCAACAGTTAGAACTGGACATGGAACAACAGGAGTTGTTCCAAATAGGGAGAGGAGTACATCAAGGCTGTTTATTGTTACCCTGCTTATTTAACTTATATGCAGAGTACATCATGAGAAACGCTGGGCTGGATAAAGCACAAGCTGGAATCAAGATTACAGGGGAAAATATCAGTAACCTCAGATATGCGGATGATACCATCCATATGGCAGAAAGTGAAGAACTAAAGAGCCTCTTGATGAAAGTGAAAGAGGAGAGTGAAAAAGTTGGCTTAAAACTCAACATTCAGAAAAGTAAGATCATGGCATCTGGTCCCATCACTTCATGGCAAATAGATGGGGAAACAGTGGAAACAGTGACAGACTTTATTTTGGGGGGCTCCAAAATCACTGCAGATGGTGACTGCAGCCATGAAATTAAAAGACACTTGCACCTTGGAAGAAAAGCTATGACCAATCTAGACAGCATATTAAAAAGTGGAGACATTACTTTGTTAACAAAGGTCCATCTAATCAAAGCTATGGTTTTTTCAGTAGTCATGTATGGATGTGAGAGCTGGACCATAAAGAAAGCTGAGCGCCGAAGAATTGATGCTTTTGAACTGTGATGTTGGAGAAGACTCTTGAGAGTCTCTTGGACAGCAAGGAGATCCAACTAGTCCATCCTGAAGGAAATCAGTCCTGAATATTCACTGGAAAGACTAATGCTGAAGCTGAAACTCCAATACTTTGGCTACCTGATGCGATGAACTGACTCATTGGAAAAAACCCTGATGCTGGGAAAGACTGAAGGCAGGAGGAAAAAGTGACGACAGAGGGTGAGATGGTTGGAGGGCATCACTGACTCAATGGACATGAGTTTGGGTAAACTCCGCGAGTTGGTGATGGATAGGGAGGCCTGGCATGCTGCAGTCCATGGGGTCGCAAAGAATCGGACACAACTGAGAGACTGAACTGAACTGACTCTGACTTGTGGCCCTGCTCACCAATTCAGACTGATTTTCAAAGCAGCTTTAGCAACATACCACCTATTTCTTACCTTCATTATTACAGGAAGTAAATATGAACAAATGATAAGCCAAACAGATGTAAGATTATACAGAAAACTCTCACCTTATCCAGTCCTATAAAAACATGGAGAGATATTATCATTTAGAACTTACTCTCATTCTTGACAATCAGTATTGGTAACCTCAGTAAAATTACATAAATCAAGTCATATACTATCCAGTTACATCAGAAAAAAGTTATTCCAAAGCTTTCCAAAATTTTGTTGTACAGGAGAAACTAACACAACAAAGTAAAGCAATTATACTCCAATAAAAAGAAACAATGAAAAAAGTTTTTGATAAGCTACAACAGAATATTAAAAAAGGGTGTGTGTATGTGTGTATACATATAAAAGTGAATCACTTTGCTGTACAGTGGAAAATAACAACACTGTAAATCAACTATACTTCACTAAAAAAAAGCTTTCCAGGGACTCTCCTGGTGGTCCAGTGGTTAAGACTGTGCTCCCAATGCAGGGGCCCCAGGTTCAAGCCCTGGTCAGGGCAATAGAACCCATATGCCACAACCAATGATCCTGCATGCTGCAACTAAAAAAATAAAAATAAAAATCCCATATACTACAGCTAAGACCAGCACAGCCAAATAAATAAATAATTTTCTTAAAAAAAAAAAAAAACGCTTTCCAAAGCAAACACAGCACCTTGTACCATCCAGAATGACAGTTACATAAGCATCCGTCCACTTACTGCACAAGATTAATTCAGTCTCAGCAGAAATCAGTTAAGCGTTTATTGACTGACTCAAGTTCTGGTAATAAATCCCCTTTCTGCGAGAACTGAAATTGTTCACAGCTGAGAGAGCTATTTAGGTTGCTAAAATCTTGTGGTCTTAGATTTCCATAGTTTGTTCCTTAAAACACCCTGGGATAGAGAGCAGACCAGTTTCAAAAATATATTCAGATTAAGACATGATCATGGATTTCACCCTCTCAACTAGTCCTCTTTGCTGTATTCTCACTTTGTCCCTCTTTACTGGTACCTTCTCATTGTATTTAAATACGGTCAGTTCAGTTATGTCAGACTCTTTGCGACCCCATGGACTGCAGCACGCCAGGCTTCCTTGCCCATTACCAACTTCCAGAGCTTGCTCAAATTCATGTCTATCGAGTCGGTGATGCCATCCTACCATCTCATCTTCTGTCATCCCCTTCTCCTCCCACCTTCAATATTTCCCAGCATCAGGGTCTTTTCAAATGAGTCAGCTCTTCCCATCAGGTGAGCTTCAGCATCAGTCCTTCTAATGAATATTCAGGACTGATTTCCTTCAGGATTGACTGGTTTGAACTCCTTGCAGTTTGTGGGACTCTCAAGAGTCTTCTCCAACACCACAGTTCAAAAGCATCAGCTCTTCAAATATAGAGACTTGATCAAATACGGTCAAGTCTCTCTGAAACTTAAAGAAGTAATGGACACCTGATTCAGGGCCCCTTGGCTTTTTCCCTTCATGGCAATTCTCTCCCTAGAGTGTCTCTTTCACTGGCTCCTCTTTCTCATTCCTACTCACTCCCAAACAATTGCTATTTGGTTTCCACCCATCCATTTTGCTGAAGCTGCTCTAGCCAAGGTTATAGATGAGTCCCGTGTTACTAAATCCACTGGAACTTCCATGTCTTTATTTTATTTGACCTTGTGCCAACAGTTATCACTATTAACCACTCCCTACTTGAAGCTCTCCCTTCTCTGGGCTTCTAATAACACCAGTCTCCCGACTGTCCTCCTCCACTCTGCTACTCTGTCTCAGCCTTCTCTGCAGGCCCGCATTCTCTGTTTACCCCTAAACTCTTGGTGTTCTGGTGTCTGTTCTGGGCCCTCTTCTCTCACACTGCTCTGGATGATACAATTCACTACAATAGCCATCTCCACACTAAGAGCCTCAGACTCAGCAACCTCAGATCTCTCAGACCCAACCTTTCCACTCAAACTCAGAGGACAATTCTACCTGCATGTCTTGCAGGCATCATTAATTCAACAGACCCCAAATTAAATTCATCACCTTCCCTCTCTCCATTTCCAAATAAGTTCTTTCTCCAATGGCCCCTATTTCAGCAAATAACTTCACCCCATCTGTCTCGGCCTGAAATCTGGACAACTGGACTATCTCTTCTCCTAGGCCTGTATCTAATGAGCACTAAATCCTACCCAACTTCTCTTCTAAATATTTCTGGAATTCCTCCATCTGCTGGAAGTATCCTTCTGACAAGTTTCTCACCTGTTTAAGACCCTTCATAGCTTTCCATTCATAGAAGAAACAGTTTTTAAAATATCTTTAAAGACTCTTTCAGCAGGTCTTGCCACTCTCTCCCTGCCAGGTTACTGAATATACCAGTTTCTCACTTTACGTTGTTGCTGTTCAGTCATTACGTCGTGTCTGACTCTGAAGACATACCAGGAGTGCTGTCCATGGACGGCAACACACCAGGCTTCCCTGTCCCTCACTATCTCCCAAAGCTGGGCCAAGTTCCCGTCCACTGAGTCAATGATACTATCCAACTACCTCATCCTCTGCCACTCTCTTTACCTTTTGCCTTCAATCTTTCCCAGCATCAGGGTCGTTTCCAATGAGTCGGCTGTTCACATCAGGTGGCCAGATCATATTAGCTGTTCACATCAGCTGAAACTAGAGTTTCAGCTCCAGCATCAGTCCTTCCAATGAATATTTGGGGTTGATTTCCTTTAGGATTTGATCTCCCTGCAGTCCAAGGGACTCTCAAAAGTCTTCTCCAGTACCACAATTCGAAAGCATCAATTCTTTAGCGCTCAGCCTTCTTTATGGTCCAACTCTCACATCTGCACACGACTACTGTCAGATGAAAGACCATAGCTTTGAATATACAGATATTGGTCAGCATAGGAATGTCTTTGCTTTTTAATACACTGCCTAGGTTTTTCATAGCTTTCCTTCCAAGAAGCAAGTGTCTTCTAACTTCATGGCTGCAATCACCACCTGCAGTGATTTTGGAGCCCAAGAAGAGAAAATCTGTCACTGCTTCCTTTTTCCCCTTCTATTTGCCATGAAGTGGTGGGACCGGATGCCATGATCTTAGTTTTTTGAATGCTGAGTTGTAAGCCAGCTTTATCACTGTCCTCTCACAAATCCTGCTCCCCTGCATTAACATTCTCCCTTCCTCCTCTGTCCTTTCTGTGCCTACTTATCCTTTAGCTTTCAGCTCAAATACTACTTCCATACACACACACACACACATATATACACAGTAGAATATTACTCAGCCATAAAAAAAGGAATAAAATAATGCCATTGGCAGCAACATCAGACTAAGTGAAATAAGCTAAGCCAAAGACAAATGTCATATGATATCAGTTATATGGAGACTTTAAAAAAAATGATACAAATGAACTTATTTACAAAATGGAAATAGACTCACAGACATAGAAAACAAGCTTAAGGTTACCAAAGGAGAAAGGGTAGGGGAGAGATAAATTAGGAGTTTAGGATTAAAAGATACACAGTACTATCTATAAAACAGATAACCAACAAGGACCTACTGTATAGCACAGGAAACTATACTCAATATTTTAAAATAACCTTAAGGGAAAATAATCTGAAAAAGAATATACATATATATATATGTATTACTCAATCACTTTGCTGTATACCTGAAATTAACACATTGTAAATCAACTATATTTCAATGAAAAAGATATGATAAAATAAAAAATACCACTTCCTCAGGACAGCCTTCCCTAAGACCCCTAGACCAGATCTTTGCACTGACTTCAGTTCAGTTCAGTTCAGCTCAGTCGCTCAATCGTGTCTGACTCTTTGCAACCCCATGAATTGCAGCACACCAGGCCTCCCTGTCCATCACCAACTCCCGGAATTCACTTAAACTCATGTCTATCGAGTCCGTGATGTCATCCAGCCATCTCATCCTCTGTCGTCCCTTTCTCCTCCTGCCCCCAATCCCTCCCAGCATCAGGGTCTTTTCCCATGAGTCAACTCTTCACATGAGGTGGCCAAAGTACTGGAGTTTCAGCTTTAGCATCAGTCCTTCCAATGAACACCCAGGATGGATCTCCTTTAGGATGGACTGGTTAGATCTCCTTGCAGTCCAAGGGACTCTCAAGAGTCTTCTCCAACACCACAGTTCAAAAGCATCAAATTCTTCAGTGCTCAGATTTCTTCACAGTCCAACTCTCACATCCATACATGACCACTGGAAAAGCCACAGCCTTGACTAGATGGACCTTTGTTGCCAAAGTAATGTCTTTGCTTTTTAATATGCTATCTAGGTTGGTCATAACTTTCCTTCCAAGGAGTAAGCATCTTTTAATTTCATGGCTGCAGTCACCATCTGCAGTGATTTTGGAGCCCAAAAAAATAAACTCTAACACTGTTTCCCCATCTATTTGCCATGAAGTGATGGGACCAGATGCCATGACCTTAGTTTTCTGAATGTTGAGCTTTAAGCCAACTTTTTTACTCTCCTCTTTCACTTTCATCAAGCAGCTCTTTAGTTGCTCTGTACCCTTAGTGGTCCTCAAACAGCAGCATCAGTGTCACCTGAGAGCCTATCAGAAATGCAAGATCTGAGTCTCATAGTAAATCAGAACCTGCGTGTTGATCAGACCACCAGCTGGTTGCTATGCACATTAAAGTGCGAGAAAGCACCGCCGGACACTGTGAGTCCTCTAAAGGGCAAGGGCCACATACATTTGCTGACTCCAGTATCTTCAGGGTCTAAGACCACAGCTGACACTCCACAAAGACCTGGGGCTCGACTCCAAGCCTAATGATTCCTTTCCTAGGGCTTCTTCTCCTACACCATGCTTTCAAGGATGTCTCAGGAATCAGATAAAAGAAACTACTCTCAGCCTTTAACACAGCCTCTCTAAGTGACTTAAATATCTATTCATACATGCGCTCAGTTGTCTACAACTGTGTACAACCCCATGGACTGTAGCCCTCCAGGCTCCTCTGTCTGTGGAATTTTCCAGGCAAGAATCTGGAGTGGGTTGCCAGTTCCTTCTCCATTAAATATCTATTAGTGGAGAGACAAACAAAAAGTGCACTTGATTTTGGCAAATACACGGTTAGAAATATTTTTTTAAGAGTTAAAAATATATTCATAGAAATGATGTTTCTTCACCTTAGAATTAATGTTTATTAATACCCACCATCTGAACACAATGCTGGTAACTGGTAGCATAAACTCTTTCCCCCTCCTGTAGGCATAACGAGAAATACCTCCTTTCCAGACATTGTGACGTTAATAGTTTCGAGCTGAAGTGGCCTGAACTTCTGCAGTTTAAAGACATTTTGTAGAACATCTTTAACTTTACCAGACCATGGAAAATCTAGAAAGAGAATAACAAGTTAAGTAGAACTATGTAGGAATATAAATGAGACACAAATGTGAATGGCTGCTTCTATAATAGAGAAGAATCAGATCAATATATATAAGACTTTTAATACTGTGGATAATTTAATTTTTATAATAATAATTTTGAGATCAGTTTAACTCACGAAGCTAGGCAAAAGCAAATTTAATGATATATCATAAGAAAAAGTACATCAGAATAAAATGACAACATTTGCCGGTGAGAAATAAACTACAGAGGAGAAAGGTGCTTGGTCAGGTATTTGATAAATAGTCTGAATGTCAATCAGGGAATTCACAGTATCAGAAACCGCAAATACCATGAACCAAAGCTAACAATTATATTGACTTTTTGGTGTCAATATCTTGTTTAAAAAGTGGACAACACCGGACAACAAAGCCCAGAAAGCACTGCAATTCTGTCACGAGTTACAGTACTCTAAATTAATGATAAACAAGATGTTTGGCAAGATCCTCAATCAAGGAAGATTTGTTCACTAGGGCAGGAGAATGAACTAGGCTTTGATGAGGAGTTTGAATTTTTTTCTTGTTTAATTTCTTCTCATTACAACCGAGAAAATTGAGTTAAATAAATATCTTTCTCCAAGCAAATATGTTTCCAATATGTCAGAAACATATTTGGTCTGAACAATAAAGGCTTTCATTTAAAAAGGACGTGGGTAAAGGATGGTCTGCCTACTAGTTCCCTTGCCACTTAAGCAGTGGTCAGTTTCACTTCTAAACTATTGAAAAGCACTGACCCAGACACAATGATTCAACTCCAGTTCAAAGAAATGAGAGGAGACAAAACTAGCAAAGAGAAAAAAAAAAGAGAGAGCCAACCTTCTTTATTCCAAGAGGCAGGTGAAGAGTCACATTCACTGCTCTCCCCAGCTTCAGAACCCTCTAAACACAGCTTTATTCTCTTCGTTAGCACGTTTTTTTTCTGAATGAGCTCCTGCTGCCTTTCCAGAAGTTCCTGGATTTGAATGTCTACTGCATGTAGCTCACTCGTTATAGAATCCAGTTCCTCACTCAGAGCTACAAGGGGAGAAAAAAGATACAGTGACCAGAATTAATCACAATTTTAGGTTTCCTTATGATTGATTTTCTTGGTATTCCTCACTATCAACTGTATAAACTTAGTAGTCTAGAAGAGTGGTTAAGTGCAAGTTTTGGAGCCACCCAGACAGGAGGTATATCTTAGGTCTTCCTCTCACTGGCTAAGCGATCTCAGGCTACGTACCTTATACTTAACTGAGCCTCAAAATCCCTATCTGTAAAGTGGGGTAATACCTAGCTTTCACATACTGCTATAAAAAATTAAATGAGACAGAATTTTGAAAGTTCTTAACACAGTACCTGGTACACAGTTAAACATTTAATAAATAACAATTATTAATTTTACCACGGTGTGCTTCCTTGGTGGCTCAGCAGTAAAGAATCCACCTGCCAATGCAAGAGACGTGGGTTCAATCCCTGGGTTGGGCAGATCCCCTGGAAAAAGAAACAGCAAACCACTCTAGTATTCTTGCCTGGATAGAGGAGCCCGGTGGGCTACAGTCCATGCGGTCACAAAAGAGTCAGACATAACTGAGCGACTAAACAATAACAAAAATCATGTTGGAGGCCAGTGGTCCAACAATCTTCTAAATCACTTCAGTAAAATGACTAGACTTTAATGCAAGAGGAAGTTATCTAAATGTAATCCCCTAACTACTTAGCTATCATTTTACAAAAACATTTGTATTTGGGTTCATACTGTGACATGGTAAGGAGCTGGTGATTATAAACAAGATGACGTATCAGTGAAAAGAGAAATCAAGTGTGCTACTAAAATTGGCATTACAAGGGCAGCATAATAATTTATGAAGAAGCCTTAACATATGATACTAAACAATCCAAGTATTAAAGTCAAAATGAGGTTTCCTTTTACATCAGTGGAAGCTAGAAAATTTTACAGACATCCTTGCTGCTTTCTAAAACATCTGCCTGCTTTAATCAAGTGTCCAGTTTTAATGTCTTCCCATGAGATAAAATCGTATGGTTATGATTTAAAATAGGATGCTCTACTGTTTTTGTATTGTATCAACTGCTTGTGTGATCCAGGTTTAGGGCTGGCCACCAGTGACGTCTGTCTGAGATTTGGAAGGTGGAAATGAAAGAGCAGCCAGGTTTACAGTCGACATAAGGTCAGGCGCTGCTGCAGCTCACCTGTGGCTGATGTGCTGCTCACCGTGGCCGACAGGGGGCAAAAGTCAGTTCCTCTTGCTGTGCTCGGTCATGACTGACTGACTGTCACCCCATGGACTGCATGCAGCCTGCCAGGCTCCTCTCCATTCTCCAGGCAAGAATACTGGAGTAGGTTGTCATTCCCTTCTGCAGGGGATCTCCCCCAACCCAGGAATTGAAGCTGGGTCACCTGCACTGCAGGCAGACTCTTTACAGTCTGAGCCACCAGGGAAGCCCAACAATACACAGTAGTGAATGAAGCCAAATTTGTCGGGTGTGGATTCAATAAGAAGTTCTGGACTTAGTACACTAACTATAGTGGCCAGGAGTGGCTCTAATTCTTTACTTAGCCAACCCCAAAGATGAATATCAGAAAGTTCGGGATGGAATGACACAGGGGTAGGTGCCAATGAAATGGAAAGGCTAGAACTTTCTGGGTATACACTAAAGGAGAGGAACTCGAGGCTTAGGGAGATGGGAATGCTAGAGCGGTTGATCATCCACTCTCCTGCGCTCCCCCAGGAGGATCCAGGAGACCCTCCTTTTTCCAAGCCTGTGAGAAATGCATTCATGAGGGAATGAACCCCTGAAGAGGTCTGGGTTGGCTGTTCTCTGTAAGCCAGGAATGACCATGGGGAGTACTGCCTTTCAACTAGACTACCTGAATCAATGAGAATGATGATTTCTAAGACACAGGGGCTAATTGTCAGCAATTCAATTCATGACCAAAGGAAAGGCAGATGTGGTTGTCAAAATGGGCAACAGAAAGTGAAAGTGTTAGTCGCTCAGCCGTTTCCAATTCTTTGTGACCCCATGGAGCCTGCCAGGCTCCTCTGTCCATGGGATTTCCCAGGCAAGAATATTGGAGTGGGTTGCCATTCACTTCTCCAAAGAATCCTCCCAATTCAGAGAGGGAATCCAGGTCTCCTGTACTGCAGGCAGATTCTTTACCATCTGAACCACCAGAGAAACCCAAAGGGCAATAAGCAGAAGTAACACTTAGAAAAGTCTGACTCAAAAACATCTTTGGCACTGGCTAGGTGATCATGAAGTCTGAAATAGAAATAGATTATGTGATCTGTACAGGCAGAGTACAAAGGCCTGATTCTGGTGAACACATGTCTGATTTGAATTACCACAAAAGAATCATAGTCCTTCAACCAGTTCCCAGAAATGAGCCAATTTATAGATCCAAAGCTCCTTATGTAAAGTAGAGGTTGGAGCCCTTTGAAAAAGGATCCTCATATACAGCTAAAACTTCATGCAGTAAATCTTTCCACTATCCTTCTCCAGAGAAACTTAATCAAGGTAATTGTGTACCGGAAAAGGGAAAATAACTTCTCAGGAGTTCCTGGACAGCAACTGTAATCTGACAATTCCTGGAGAACTATAATGCCATGGTGACCCACCAGTTAGAGTATGGACTGAACTTGAGCAAAACACATGATCAATGCCGTTCTGCTCAGGCGCATCACACAAAGGGCTAGGAGGTCTGTTCTGTGGTTACCGCCCCAGCTCCAGCAGGTGTAATTAGAACATATACCCCCAGGTGGCGCTAGTGGTAAAGAACGCGCCTGCCAGCGCAGGAGACACAGAAGACTTGTGGAACCTGGCATCCCTGGGTGGTGAAGATGCCTTGGGAGGGCATGGAAACCCAATTCAGTACTCCTGCCTGGAGAATCCCAGGGACTGATGAGCCTGGCAGGCTACAGTCCATAGGGTCACAAAGAGTCAGAGATGACTGAGGCAACTTAGCATGCATGCATTCAGCAACTGGCTGGTTTCCTGACCTAAGAGTAAGGACTATTATGGTAGGAAGGACCAAGTGGAAGGCAGTAGCTTCTTCTTGTCGCTTCAGTCGTGTCCGACTCTGTGCAACCCCATAGACGGCAGCCCACCAGGCTCCCCAGTCCCTGGGATTCTCCAGGCAAGAACACTGGAGTGGGTTACCATTTCCTTCTCCAATGCAGGAAAGTGAAAAGTGAAAGGGAAGTCTCTCAGTCGTGTCCGACTCTTAGCGACCCCGTGGACTGCAGCCCACCAGGCTCCTCTGTCCATGGGGTTTTCCAGGCAAGAGTACTGGAGCGGGGTGCCATTGCCTTCTCCGGGAAGGCAGTATAAAGAGTGCTGACTACCAAAACAGTGAATAGTGCTGTTCCTCACACAGCCAGGACTCATGGGCCTGGGAAACAGGGCTGGAAACATGGCTCCTATTATCCCCTAGTGATCCACTAGTGAAATGTTTGCTTCCCATCCCTGAAACTCTGGATTCTGCTAGTCTAGAGGTTGGCCAGTTAGAACTGCTTCTACCAGGGGGAAAAGCAATGGTTCCATTTAATTGGAAGTTGATTACCACTTGGCCAGTTTGGGTTCCTCATGGTCAGGAAACCAAAAGGCAAAGAAAGGGGTTACTGGACTGGCTGGGGAAAATGATCCTGACTATTAAAGGAAACTGGACTGCTATGACACTGCAGAGGTGAGGAGCAATGTGTCTGGAATGTGGGGGATCCTCCAGGGCAGTGGTCCCCAACCTTTTTGGTACCAGCGACCAGTTTCATGGAAGACAGTTTTTCCAAGAACCAGGGTGGGGTAGAGGAGGGTATGGTTTCAGGATGATTCAAGTGTATTACATTTATTGTGCACATTATTTCTGTTATTATTACATCAGCTCCACCTCAGATCATCAGGTATTAGATACCAGAGGTCGGGGACCCCTGCTCTAGGGTTATCTTTTGGTATTCCCACATCCCCTGCTTAGAATTTATGGAAAACCACAAAAACCCATTACAAGCAAACTGCTAAGGCAAATCCCACCAGGCAAGGCCCCATGACCAAGTAAGCTGTTTGCTGAGAACAAAGGGATACAGAAAGTTGAAAAGGCAGTTACAAAATAACAGCTATAAGCACATGATCAGGTGAGACCCAAGAACTGGAATAGCTATTAAGCGTTTCTCCTCTATTCTGACATTCCTGTAGAAGACAAGTTTGGATTTCTCTTGTTGGTGGTTAGTTAGTTGATGAATGGATGGATAGACTGACCTTCTGGCTCCCATTCCCCTAAATCCTAAAATAAAAGGTGTTAATAGTTACTAACTTTGTATCTCAGGATTCAAGTTAGAAGATTATCACGGAGGATGTGCTTGAGCAAGAAAAGGAATGAGCATCATCCAAAGATGAATAAAGAGAATTCCTGTCCTCTTCGGGGGAGAGGATCTGTATACATTTGCTTGGACAAGACAGAGCTATGTCAACTTGGGAAGCCAGAGCTTTAGAAGGTGGAAGTGAAGCAGTAGCTATATTTTCCATATTTAAGAAGGGCAGTGCAAGGTCAGGTCTGGTGACCTCTCCAGCATGGGACAGCAGCTGGGCCCATGATTCTAGCTGCTGCTAGATATCCTTGGGGAAACAGAGGTGCCTGCAGTTCCTCTGGATCCTGCTGGTTCTCCTCCTTGGGCTTCTCTGAACACTTAGCCAGATCGTGTGTGACTCAACAGGGAAGGACGCAAGCAATTTGACAGGTGCTGCCTCACCTAAACTGGAGGCTTTGAGACAACCAGAGACTGGTCCAGCTTCTGGTGAGATTCATCTTCACAGGGAGCATTCTGTTTGGGCAATCCCCATAGCAGAAGCATCTTCTCTTCCTATCTACTGGCACCACTGATGCCAGGCCCATCAACAGACACAAAGAAAGAGCCTAAACACTTCCCAAATTCCCGCCAAGAATTCCTACAGTCAATCCCTCTTATCACTCACAGTGCTTCTGCTTCTTTCACTGAATCCCACCTAACAGAGATAATGTCAACCTGTGCTACAAAGTCAATATCACTGTACCCTGGACAAAGTCCTGATTGACTCAGGATATAAGACAGTCGAGCTAGTTGTAACAAATCAGGGTCTTTTAATATTTTTGTTCAAAACTATAACCATCTCTAATGCCAGCTTGGACAACACGTGACCTGTATGATGAGAGATGAGATTGAAAAGGGAAGGATTTCAATCATTCATCATGAAGAGGGCTTATTACTATATCTCACATGGTATTGAGCAGGGATCCTGCTCCTAAGCTTACAGCTGAGACAAGGGAGGTACCATTCTTCAGAAGCAGGACAGTTTCTGACAATCTCCCATACTGAATCACACAGTGAAAGGGAAGTGATTTACCACCAGGGAACCACCAAATCCAACTCAACAAACTATCTGAAGGCAATTTCAGAAGCATTTCAAATACAGGTCGACAAGCGGGTAGAACAATAGAAGAGGTGAGTTATTTGAAAGGGGTGAAATATTGTAAAAGCAATGATTTAAAGTAATCATCTCTTCTTAAATAAAATTGATCTATGGCATTATTCAGTTATTTTAAAATCATATCCCAGGGACTTCCCTGGTCATCCACAACAAGTTGAGAGTCTGCCTGCCAATGCAGGGCACACAGGTTTGATCCCTGGTCTGGGAAAATCCCACACGCCTCAGGGTAACTAAGCTCGTGTGCCACAACTACTGAGCCCGTGCTCCAGGGCCTGGGAGCCGCAACAAGAGAAGCCACCACAATGAGAAGACCGCATACCACAATGAAGAGCAGCCCCTGCTGGCCACAACTGGAGAAAGCCCTTGTGCAGCAACGAAGACCCAGTGCAGCCATAAATAAATAAACAAACAACTTTTAAAATATCATATCCTACTGAGAAAGAGTAAAGTCTTACTAAATAGAATAACTCACTGATGTGATCCAAAAATAACTATTTCAACTGAGGTAAGGCTTGGTTCGGTTCAGTTCAGTTCAGTCGCTCAGTCATGTCCGACTCTTTGCGACCCCGTGGACTGCAGCACATCAGGCCTCCCTGTCCATCACCAACTCCCAGAGTTTACCCAAACTCACGTCCATTGAGTCGGTGATGCCATCCAACCATCTCATCCTCTGTCATCCCCTTCTCCTCCTGCCCTCAATCTTTCCCAGAATCAGGGTCTTTTCAAATGAGTCAGTTCTTTGCATCAGGTGGCCAAAGTATTGGAGTTTCAGCTTCAACATCAGTCCTTCCAATGAACTAATCTCCTTTAGGAAGGACTGGTTGGACCTCCTTGCAGTCCAAGGGACTCTCAAGAGTCCTCTCCAACACCACAGTTCAAAAGCATCAATTCTTTGGCACTCAGCTTTCCTTATAGTCCAACTCTTACATCCATACATGACTACTGGAAAAACCATAGCCTTGACTAGATGGACCTTTGTTGGCAAAGTAATGTCGCTGCTTTTTAATATGCTATCTAGGTTGGTCATAACTTTCCTTCCAAGGAGTAAGTGTCTTTTAATTTCATGGCCGAAGTCACCATCTACAGTAAGGTTTAGCAACATCTATGAAACCCACACTTTTGTCTCTTAGTGATTAATACCTGGGTTAGCATTTAATATAACTTAAACTGTTACCATTTATTATTAAGCCTTAGGTTATTAATATGAATCATTAAGCTGTGAGAGATGAAGACAAAATCTATGTCACTATTTTTTTCACATTTATATTTAAATAAATTGTAAAGTTTTGGGGTGTGGAGAGGAGGATTCCATACTTAAGAAAACCACTCCTAGAAAGTTTGTTAAGAACCTAGACTTGTTACTCCACTATCAGTGCTAAGGTCATATTCACTATATCCTACAAAGAACAGGAAAATAACCACAGAATAAGTTCCTCCCCCCTACCATCCACCTCTTAACTGAATAAACAGCAAAACTTCACTAATAAGCACAAAAGAATCTGGTCAAGTTTATAAAAACAAACAATGCGAGGAAATACATCAAAATACCAAGAGAAGCTGCCTGGAAAAGGTAAAACAGACGTCTTTCTTTTATATTTTAAAAATATTTTAGTGTTGTATGAAAGGAGAGAAGGTTAGCACTCCCCTTGACAAGGATGGAAGAGGCTCTCGGGCCTGACAACACGCATACGGTTAAGGCATTGCCACCTACTTCATGGCATCTAACCACTGTTTTTCCTTTGGACTCTGAGAGAGAGGGAGAGGGTGGGATGATTTGGGAGAATGGCATTGAAACATGTATACTATCATGTAAGAAACGAATCGCCAGTCTATGTCCGATGCAGGATACAGGATGCTTGGGGCTGGTGCACGGGGATGACCCAGAGAGATGTTATGGGGAGAGAGGTGGGAGGGGGGTTCGTATTTGGGAACGCATGTACACCCGTGGTGGATTCGTGTCAATGTATGGCAAAACCAATACAGTATTGTTAAGTAAAATAAAGTAAAAATAAAAATTTAATTTAAAAAAGTGATATAGTTGAAAGAAAACATTAAAAAAATAATAATAAAAATATTTTAAATGATACCACTGAGGAACTTATCTTAAGGAAATAATCAAAGAAGTACACAAACCTTTTGATTCAAAGATGTTCAATGCAACTTTTTTTACATTTGAAAAATAAGGACAGCCTAAAAGTTCAAAACCAACACTCAAAGTGTTAATTCTTTAATTCCACTATAAAACAACAAAATACAGAGCAGTATTAAAAACAGAGTATTGAGAACATAAAATTTATATTACAGTATGTCTATATTCTTTATCTACCTTGTGTTTTTAAGAATCACATTACCAAATATTATGTAAAAAATGTGAAAAAATTTGTTGAAAACAATACATCTAAATGGTGCTCTCGGCATCAGTGGGGAGTGATGAAAAGTTCCGGAGATGGATGATACAAATGATGCCGCGCGTGCACTGCTCTTGATCGTCTGCTTAAAAGGAGCTAAAATGGTAAGTCTAAATATATTTTACAACAATAAAAAGAAACCTGGAAAAAAATCTATAATCAGAATTATTAAGACAAATATTTTCTAAATTTATTTTTATTTATTCCTACTAAAACTTTTTTTAAAAGTAGTTTAAGACTCACAGTAAAACTGAAGGGAAGGGACAGAGAAAACACGCAGTTAGAAAGAGAACGGAATGAACCACAAAATGGAATAATCTCCACTAACCTGAAATGGATGCCATTCTAAAGTCGAACTGGAAAGCCAAATTTCTCCCTAAAAGTGAAAGAAAAATCAGAGCAACATTTTTTTTTAAAAAGTACTGTTGATAATGCTCAATGATAATGTGTCATTACTGAGCACAAAAATGTTAGAAATGTTATAATGTTAAATGAGCACAAAAATGTTACTGTTATATACTGCAGTAACCTTTCAACAATACTACATGGTTCTTCCCACTCTACTTTTTATGGAGAATTCTCTAGATTTCAGAGAAGTAACCAAAGTCACACAAATATAACAACAAGCATGACACCAAAAACATTTAACAAACACCCAGCAAATACTTAGTGAAGTTGCAAAAAGAGTAAAGTATAGAGGTTCAACAGCTTTACCATTACATTATTGTGTGAGTTTAGCAAACTTAAAACAATCTGTTCCTGTCAGGCACTTTCCCTATCTGTAAAATTGGGATGGGGGAACCTATTTTACAAATAGCAAGTTGGATAGATTCAAATATCCCAGATGAAGCAAAACCCATTAACAAACTACTCAAATTATTCATTTAACATTTTACTGAATATTTGCTCTACAGGGTTACAATTGAGGCTCAATTTTAAAAGAGGACTTGGTATTCCATGGAAGGATGAGATTTCAGATGGAGAGAACACAAAGAGTTCAGAAATGGGGAAAAACCTGGTTTGTATTATGAAATATTTCTGAATGGTTAAAACTTTAGAGTACACACAAGCAAGTGAAAGGAGGCGAGTCTGGAGGGTAGGAACTTTATTTAGCTTATCCATAATCTCCAAGAAGACCTCTTCCAACTCTGAAATGGACAACCAACATTTTCTGAAACTAAGTCAATGTTCTCTGAAGGTAGCTTCAGCATCACCCTGCCCTTACTCAAATTGCTTACCCTATGCCCTGCCTCATGTAGCATTCTGAAGCCACCACTAGGCTGGAAAAATAGGTAGGGTCTTCTGTGACTTGCTAAGAAGCCTGAAAGAGTCACAACACTAAAATATATTTAAGTAGAAGAGTAAACCAAGGACTTCTAATTCTTTATCTATATGAACATGCCTTCACCATTTCATGGAAATATAATTCTCCTTCTCTGGACTGTAGGGCTTCCCTGGTGGCTGAGGTTAAAGCATCTGCCTCCAATATGGGAGACCCGGGTTTGATCCCTGGGTCGGGAAGATCCCCTGGAGAAGGAAATGGTAACCCACTCCAGTATTCTTGCCTGGAGAATCCCATGGATGGAGAAGCCTGGTAGGCTACAGTCCACGGGGTCGCAAAGAGTCGGACACGACTGAGCGACTTCACCTTCTCCTTCCTTCACCTGGATTGTAAGATTCTCCAGCAGGGCAGAGATTGAGTCTCTTCACCTCTGTATCCACGTAACCTAGTAAAATGCCTTGCATATAGTGAAGGCTCAGGGTGGCACTAGTGCCAGTACAAGAGATGTAAGAAACACAGATTCAATCCCTGGGTCGGGAAGATCCCCAGGAGGAGGGCATGGCCACCCACTCCAGTACTCTTGCCTGCAGAATCCCCATGCACAGAGGAGCCTGATGGGCTATGGTCTATAGGTCACAAAGAGTTGGACACGACTGAAGGGACTTAGCATCCAGGCACACAGGTTTGCTGAGATTGAAAGCAGAAGCTTTCTCCACTCTTCTGAAAGAATGTAATCTACAACTCTACAACCATTTCCCCCCACTATTTTAAACAACTCCTTTGATTATACCATTTTAAAAAAACTGCTTATAAACTCCTTCCCCAGATGATGTGATTTAATAGCAAAAGCTAGCTGAATGTAAAAAATGTTCAAAAATTAATGAGCTATGTATAGCAGGTCTGTCAGAAGTATACCTAAACACTGTTTAAAATCCAAAACAAAGGGAGATCAGCCTTGAAAATTCCCTGGGCAGACAAAACCAACATAGCCATACAAACAAAACTTAATTTAGCTTATTTTGAAAGACTAACTTGACCTGGGGCACTTCGCCTTTCTGCCTCTGGAAATCAGAAGCAAAACTCCCACTGTTTCCCAAGTTTGCTATGAGGTAACCACTATCCAATTCCGTATCTTTTAAGAAAATGTTAATACAACCAATCAGTGTGAAGAATAAATAGTCAATGACCTCTTACTAAACAACCTGCTTTATATAGCCCTGAGCCTAATTCCATGTTTCAATTTGAGATCTCTTGGTTGGCAAACCGTCTTTTTGGTGTATACACAATGAACTTTTACTAATTACCACTTCCATGATTCAGTGTTTTCACTTCTGCTATATCTGAACTTTCGGGAGCATCCTCAGGAAATACTTTGCAAGGTCTCAGGTCAGTCATACATGCCTGACATCAAGTGTTGCTGTTGTTCAGTCACCCAGTCATATCTGACTCTTTGCGATCCTATGGACTGCAGCACGCCAGGCCTCCTTGTCCCTCACCATCTCCCAGAGTTTGCCCAGGTTCACTGGTGATGCCGTCCAGTCATCTCATCCTCTGAAGCCCTCTTCTACTGCCCTCAATCTTTCCCGGCATCAGGGACTTGACACCAAGTACCAGAGGCTAAATCACACACACACACACACACCCCCTGGGACTTGACACCAAGTACCAGAGGCTAAATCACACACACACACACACACACACACACACACACCCCTCTCTCCGCCACCTCGGTTTAGATGCAACACATACATACACACACACACCCCCTCTCTCCGCCACACACACACACACACACACACACACACCCCTCTCTTCGCCAGCTCGGTTTAGATGCAACACACACACACACACACACACACCCCTCTCTCCGCCACCTCAGTTTAGATGCAACACACACACACACACACACACACACACACACACCCCTCTCTCCGCCACACACACACACACCCCTCTCCGCCACACACACACACCCACACCCCTCTCTCCGCCACACACACACACACACACACACACCCCTCTCTTCGCCAGCTCGGTTTAGATGCAACACACACACACACACACACACACCCCTCTCTCCGCCACCTCAGTTTAGATGCAACACACACACACACACACACACACACACACACCCCTCTCTCCGCCACACACACACACACCCCTCTCCGCCACACACACACACCCACACCCCTCTCTCCGCCACACACACACACACACACACACACCCCTCTCTCCACGACACACACACACACCCCTCTCTCCGCCACACACACACACACACACACACCCCTCTCTCCGCCACACACACACACACACACACACACACACCCTCTCTCCGCCACCTCGGTTTAGATGCAACAGCAATTCCCTCCGTCACGCTTAGGCTTCCCAATGAACAGTTATTGCAAATAAAAGGCTTTGGTGACCGAGTCTCCTGCCTCGAAAAAGCTGGTGATAAAGAGACCGACCGCACTGGAACGTGCCCCTAAAGGCCCGAGTTCACTAGAACTGGGCGATAAAGGAGAGTTCCATTAGAGGGGCGAGGGCCCCTGCTTCTCCCTCACCAACGCATTGGTGGAAGGAAGTGAACCGGCCTTCCCCATAGGCCAGGAAAAGGAATGTTAGCTCTTTCAAAGAGGTAACAGGGGCTACCCCAGAACCTCTCCCAGGTGAAGTTAAGAAAAATATTCCCCCTCCTCGATCTCCGACCCCAAGACCCCCCTTGTCTACTACTTACCCTTTCAGCCCCACTCCAATAAAAACTTCCCGCCACCAGGCTTGCCTTTCTCTCCAGCCGGGGGCATTCACCCTTCCGGGTGGGTCCTTTCAACCAATTGCAGGTACTATCCTTCTCTTATTGGTCAAGGGGTGTGGTCACCATTTGCGTCACTGAACAAGACCAGAGATTATTGGTTGATGTTGGGAGCAGGTGTAGCCAATAGGAAGCGGGTTTGAACCTAGGGTGGGGGCGGCTGCGTGTTTCCGGAAGACGTGGCGGCTCTTGCCTGGGCTGTTTCCCGGCTGCATTCTCTCCACTTCGCTCCACACCCAGGGCGCTCCGAGGTGCTATTGCCGCCTCCCTCACCTCTGCAGCCATGATCTCGTTAACGGACACACAGAGTAAGTACCTGCCCCGAGGCCCCGCCTCAAGCCCCGCACACACCTTCCCCGGTCTGGGTCTTGCCCGCCTTCCCCTCCGCCTGCCCGGGTCAATGAATGAAGCTCCGCGATGGGGGCGGTGGCCTGCAATACTCAGCTAGGACTGCGGGACCCTGGAGGAGCCGGGTGCTGAACTTGCGGCTGCGGACCTGGCGGGAGGGGAGAGTCAGTGGGGTCTGGGGAGACGCCCAAGCTGGGGAGGGGGAGCTTTCGCCTAGCGCGCAGGGGTCGCGCCGCTCTCACTTTCAGGAGGATGGGCGCTTTGTTCCTGCGGGCGGCCGCGAGAGAAAGTTTGATGCGCGATGCCAGCGGCCCACTCTTGGGGGTATTTTTACACTTGACATACTTGGGGTCCTCTACAAGTTACTGCTGGTTGTTTGGAGGCCGTGTTTTAAATGTCATCCATGATAGGCTCTTTTTGGAAATGTGCTTACGCTTAAATATTTTGAGTATTTGCTTTTTGCCACCACTGGAAGCAACCTTTTAAACATCCCGTGAAATAGCTTCACTTTTCTACCGGCTGCTGTCTTCCCAATTGTAAACTTTGTGTTCAGTTAAACGACTTCTTTCGTTAATATTGTATGTTGTGCTTTGTGGTATGTTTTATTATTTTAGCATCTTTCTGTCTGCCACAGAGTTCTCCAGCCTATCTTATCTCTAAGATTCATATTGCTGTCTGTTGTCTTTCAATATAAAATTTCCCTTTCAACATGAAATATAAAAGAGGTAGTTTTCTACCCCTTTTTGTCAGTGTTAATAATTTTGTATTTACATATCTGCCAACCCTGTGCTTCCTGTCTTTTGATGGTAGTGATAGTCTTTTTAATCTCACTTTATTTTATCTGCCATGCCTTTTTTTTATTCTGTATAACTTACTTGAATTTTAAAGATTTTTAAGAATTTAACAGTCTGTTGAAATAAAAAATAGAACTTCCTTTAAAAATGGCTTATTTTAAAGTGAAGTCGTAAGGTTTGGATTCAAGTCTTGACTAAGTTGAACTTCATTCACCAAGCTGCTTATAACTCCTGCACACACTGCCACCCCAGGAAAGGTCCCTCCCTTCCTCAGATGGAACTGTGTCTGCACCTTGAGTGCCCATTTTGGTGTATCTGTTCTGATCAGAGATAATATAGAGTCCTTTTCTGTTTGTAGGTTTTTATGTTTGGGGTGGTTTTTTTTGTTTGTTTGTTTAGTGTTATAATAAAACTACCTATTACATAAAAGCATCTCATATCAGTTTACCATGTGCTTTCATGTAAAATGTTTTCTTTAGTTCTAAGAGCCTTGTAAGGCAAAGAAGAATATATCTCTTGCATAAATTAAAGAAGGCTCAAAAGAAATCTAGTGTATAATCATGAGGAAAGCAAGAGAAACAAGACTTGATCCCAGGTCTGCAGGCTCAAAAATCTTTGTCCTTTTCACTGTACCCTGCTAGCATCTAAGAAGATTTGATGTTAAGTTTATTTGAAATCTATCTTAGAGGGATGCAATTTTCCCATAGCAAAAAATAGTTTCAACAGTAGATATTTATTATTTAGAATTATGCATTGATTTTTTGAGAGATTGGGTAGAATATTCAGAGCCTATTTTTGGTCCTCTTGACTGAAACCCAGAATTTAGCAGAATACTATACATAAATTGCTAGAATTTACTTCTAATAGTACTACTAATTACTCAGAAGAAGTACTTGGTCTCTATGTAGTTTTCCTATCTGTTAATACTCCTGTCTGAGTCTGTGATTATTACATATATATATTATTTACTTACCCTGTGCATATAGAGTCTCTTCCATTGAAGTCTTACGGGGACAAGTGCGAATTTACATCCTTTCAAAAACCAGAATGAGGGGGTTGGGTTGGAATATGGGCAGAATAGGCAGCATTCTCCTTACTTCATTACAGTGATGAAGAGGAGGAAATTAAACTTTTTGCTGCTCATTTGCTGAATGTTTTAAATAGATAATGGATGAGAATACAAAATGATTAGTGGACCAAAAGCTCTTTGGATTTCAACTGGTGTTTGTGTGTGTGTTCAACTGTAGAAATTGGCCATCATTCAAGTGACTTACCAAGATTATTCTGGGATCCCGATTCTGGGAGAGAGTGATCAAGTACTGGTCATAGTAAAAAAGCAATTCATGACTTTTTAAGGGAATTCTATAATCCCCTCCAGTACCCCGCCCCCAAAAAAACCCACAAAATTTATTGAGGAGGCTGAAGTGGAGCAGTTGCCATGCTACCGCTAAAGCTTTACTTCATTATGTCACATTGCCTAAATTCTACCATGATGTTGAACTGAGTTCTTTATTATAACATTTTCTCTTTTTGAAAGGATATAGACAGCGCTGCCTTGAAATGTCTTAAATAAGAAATCAAAAGTGCTAAGGTGATCGTCATGGAGTAAGAATATCTCTCCTTATCAAATTGCTACAATAAGCTTTTGATTTTAGATAAATTAGTTTTATTAGATTTTTTAAATTAGATTGTGCTTTAAAACTACACATGCCTGTGTGCATGTGCACATGCATGCATGCACATGAGCAAGAAGAATGAAATTTTAATAATGCGCAAGAAAATACGTTTATTTTCAGTCAGTTCAGTAGCTCAGTCGTGTCCGACTCTTTGCGACCCCATGGACTGCAGCACTCCAGGCTTCCCTGTCCATCACCAGCTCCGAGAGCTTACTCAAACTCATCTCCATTGAGTCAGTGATGCTATCCAACCATCTCATCCTCTGTCATCCCCTTCTTCTCCTGCATTCAGTCTTTACCAGCATCAGGGTCTTTTCAGATGAATCAGTTCTTCTCATCATATGGCCAAAGGATTGGCGTTTCAGCTTCAGCATCAGTCTTTCCAATGAATATTCAACTGATTTCCTTTAGGATTGACTGGTTGGATCTCCTTGCAGTCCAAGGGACTCTCGAGAGTCTTCTCCAGCACCACAGTTCAAAAGCATCAGTTCTTTGGCACTCAGCTTTCTTTAGTCCAACTCTCACATCCATACATGACTACTGGAAAAATCATACCTATAGCTAGATGGACCTTTGTTGGCAAAGTAATACCTCTGCTTTTTAATATGCTGTCTAGTTGGGTCATTACTTTTCTTCCAAGGAGCAAGCGTCTTTTAATTTCATGGCTGCAGTCACCATCTGCAGTGATTTTGTAGCCCAAGAAAATAAAGTCTGTAACTATTTCCATTGTTTCCCTATCTATTTGCCATGAAGTGATGAGACCAAATGCCATGATCTTAGGTTTCTGAATGTTGAGCTTTAAGCCAACATTTTCACTCTCCCCTTTCACTTTCATCAAGAGGGTTTTTAGTTCCTCTTCACTTTCTGCCATAAGGGTGGTGTCATCTGCATATCTGAGGTTATTGAGATTTCTCCCAGCAATCTTGATTCCAGCTTGTGCTTTATCCAGCCCAGTGTTTCTCATGATGTACTCTGCATATAAGTTAAATAAGCAGGGTGACAATATACAGCCTTGACATACTCCTTTCCTGATTTGGAACCAGTCTGTTTTTCCATGTCCAGTTCTAACTGTTGCTTCTTGACCTGCATACAGATTTCTCAGGAGGCAGGTCAGGTAGTCTGGTATTCCCATCCCATGTGGGCAACTTAAGACTCAGATTAGTAACTCATCCTTAATCACAGAAATGGCAAATGTGTGTGTGTGGAGGGGGACGGGTGTGGGGCAGGAGGGGAGTGGTGTGGGGTTTGGCTAGAATTCAAATCTAGTCCTGAGGCTCCACAGTTTATAACTTGGGACTGAAACATTTCACTGCTGTACCCAGTGCAGTCCAGCAAGAGAGGGTTGCCTCCAACATTTTTGCCAAAACACTAGCAGGTTAGTGCCAAATAGTCACTGATGTGAATGGGTCAAAAGGCTCAAACTGGCCTCACTGTTCCATTTTCTCCCCTCCAGTTCTTCCCTAAGCCTATGTATTCACAAGCCCTCTGGTTATTAAAGCACTATTTGGAGCTGCCCTCTCACCATCAGAATCGTACCCAGTAAAATAAACATGCTGTTCATGCTGAACAGTGAGGCCAGTTTGAGACTTTTGACACGTTCAAATTAGGGACTATGTGGCAATAATCTGCTAGTGTTTCAGCAAAAATGTTAGTGGCAACCCTCTCTTGCTGGACGGTACTGGGTAAAGCAGCAGAATGTTTCGGTTCCTGTTGTTATAGTTATAAGCTGTGGAACCTTCAAGACTAGAGTTGAATTCTAGCCAAACCCCACACACTCCCCTCCTACCTAGCACCCGTCCCCCTCCACACACACCCATATTTGCTGATTCTGTGATCAAGGATGAGTTACTAATCTGAGTCTTAAGTTGCCCACATGAAACATGGAGCCAGTAATACTTTTTAACCCCCCAGTTTTGCCAAAGGAATTAGGACATTTGTATAGACATCTCATGGCTCAGACGGTAAAGCGTCTGTCTGCAATGCAGGATCAATCCCAGGGTTGGGAAGATCCCCTGGAGAAGGAAATGGCAGCCCACTCCAGTACTCTTGCCTGGAAAATCCCATGGATGGAGGAGCCTGGTAGGCTACGGTCCATGAGGTCGCAAAGAGTCAAACACAACTGAGCAATGTCACGTTCACTCATTAAATGTAAAACCATATACATTGTCTTTCTTTTTCACTGCAGTTTTTAATAACATAACTGACATTATGTTAGTAACAAGCTGATTATATTAAACTTGAATCACCTAAAGATGCTTCTCCCAGAAGTTCAGCATATCCCAATACCTTTGAGTTTCATTTAATCTGATGTATTTAACTCGGGGGAGGGGGATCCTTTGGGAAGCAGTATGGCATGATGGTTAAGCACAGGGACTTTGGATTCGAATAGACCTGAGTTCAAATGCTTATCCAGATGTGTGACTTTGGGCAAATGAAGTCAATTCTCTAAACCTCAGTTTCCTCCATCTCTAAGATGATATAATGATACCTACCTTGCAATATTACTGGGAGAAATAAGTTCTGTAAGAGATGTGAAGCACTTCATAATGGCCAATTCATGGTAAATTCTCAGTATATAGTATGTTTATTGCCATATAATTTCCTTTCTGAAGAACAAACATCTCGACATGTCTCTGTTATCATTAGGACAACTTGTGAAAAAATAGAAATGGGTTGTATTTAAGTAACCCAGCTGCCAGTGATTAAATCTTAACTACTAAATAGTTACTTAATGGAATGTTACTTGCTCATTTGTCCATATTTTTCTCTCAGAAATTATGCCTGACATCTGAATAGTTATTTTGGTAAATTCTCCTGAAGCATTTAAGCATGAAAGTATCAGCCTCCAACTTTCATGAGAATTTATGTCCGTGGTGTACACTTTCCAATGTATTTATGGACAGGTACTTTGCTGACAAAGATCCATATAGTCAAAGCTGTGATTTTTCCAGTAGTCATGTATGGGTGTGAGAGTTGGACCATAAAGAAAACTGAGCAGCACTGAAAAATTGATGCTTTCCAAATGTGGTGTTAGAGAAGACTCTTGAGAGTTCCTTGGACTGTAAGCAGATCAAACCAGTCAATCCTAAAGGAAATCAGTCCTGAATATTCATTGAAAGGACTGATGCTGAAGCTTCAGTACTTTGGCCACCTGATGCTAAGAGCCAACTCATTCGAAAAGACCCTGATGCTGGGAAAGATTGAAGGCTGGAGGAAAACCGGTACAACAGAGGATGAGATAGTTGGATGGCATCACCAACTCGATGAACGTGAGTTTGAGTAAGCTCCGGGAGTTGGTGGTGGACAGGGAAGCCTGGTATGCTGCAGTCCTCGGGGTCACAAAGAGTCAGACACAACTGAGTGACTGAACTGAACTGAACTGAACCTGAATTCTTTTAGTCTAACTCTCAGAGAAAAAGGTAGCTGGAATGGGAGGCAGTCATTAACTGTAAATTGAAGTTGAGGATGTTGAAGAAGACACATGTAAATTTTCAACTCATTGGAACATTTTACATGGCTTAAATTTTTAAGGAGCTGTGACTTAGATTTTAGCTTTCTGGAGCTGAGGTAACAGATCAGAAATCACTACTGTGTATTTAAAATTGTATTTCCCCAAATATGGCAGTTTCAGTTCGGATCCATTGTTTTCTGCAGGTAGTGCTGCTAGGTTAAAGTAAGGATTGGTGACTGGTTTCCTGCAAGCTGTACTAAAATGAGCAAGGAAGTAATTTCATGGATTGTGCTTTGTAACATTAACAGACTAGTGCAACTGTAACCATAGAAAGTTAAGACTCTTCAGAAGTACAGATAAGTCTAGGGAATGTAAAGGCAATAAAATTATTAGTTTTATATAAAGAGTAAATAGAGCCTTAAAAGCTTATATTTTCCACTACTCTATACTCAGTACCTAGAACAGTTGCCAACATCTAGGAGTTGATCAACAATTTTTTGTTTCTGAGTGAAGAAGTAAAGACCCAGAATGTTAATATTAGGTAAAACAGTGTTGGAGAGATGGTTTTAGGACTGAGACTAAATGTGTGAATAGGTGCATAGTTGAGAGAGACTTATAGTAGATAAATGCATGACAAACCATCAGGAAGTCAAAGTGATGCCGCACCTTCTGAATATTAACTTTTAGAGGAGACAGCTACTTGATTCTCAAAATTTCTCGTGTTGCCATTGTGAGAAGCAGTGCATAATAGAGTGAAGTCTGTTGTACTGACGTCCTGTAGCATTTCTGGTAGGTTCAGCATTTTAAGAAGAAACTGCAGGTCTTGTGCATATAAATACTAGTCCTGGAACATAAAAGGAGAAGAGGGGACAAACAGTAAAAGTAAACCCATATACTATGTCTGAAGCCAGAAGGTTTCTTGGGAGGAAAAAAAATACATAACCAAAGGTTTAGAATCCTGATTCATCTTTCTCTATTATGGGTATGTTTGTGAGAAGTCTTCTGTTTCATTTAAGGAGCAGAAATTCTTAACTCATTTTAAATTTGAGAGTAATTTGCTGATGTTAATTTAAAATGTTATAGTTCATAAAGAATGTCATCATAAGTTAACCTGCAGTGTTGGGACCCATGTTTCCTTATCAGTCAAAAGAAAAACTGAAAATTTTTTCCTAGTTTACAGGGATCTGAATGTAACTTTATTTTTGCTCTACCCTTAACTGTATGACTTCTGTTGCAGAAATTGGAATGGGATTAACAGGATTTGGCGTGTTCTTCCTATTCTTTGGAATGATCCTCTTTTTTGACAAAGCACTACTGGCTATTGGAAATGTGAGTGTTTCAACATATATTTTAACTACATTCATAATGAAATTTTTACTTAATATAAATGAATTATTGCCAGCTGTAAAACCAGGGGAAGATAATTCACTGTTACTCATATGAAGATTCCTGTTACATTTTCTGTTTCCATCAGGGATGAAACTTGCAAGCTTACTGTTTAAATAAAAGGTAAACACTTAATGAGGCTTTCTAATCCCGTAACTGCTTGGTTAAATATTTTGATATGTGATTTACAATAGAGTAAAGTCAAGACTACCTCTGAGTAGTTCAAAGTAGATGATTTCATAGCCCCACGTCTTGGTAAATTTGTTAATGTTGTTTTGACTTGAAATATCTGAGATTTAACATTTACTTCAATAGCATAAGATGAAGAGTTTTTTAAAACCACTTCAACCTTTAAAATATATACCTCTATTAATAATTGGCTTGCTAAGAAAGGTGTGTATATTGTTTATTTGGAATGTGTACTCTCTTATCTGTGGTGAAGGCTGTGCAAGAGCCCTAGAAATTAGTAACCCTCTTTAAAAAAGTGTTAGTTGCTGAGTCATATCTGACTCTTAGTGCCCGCTCTTAGGACTGTAGCCAGGGTCCTCTGTCCATGGAATTCTCCAGGCAAGAAAGAATACTGGAGTTGGTTGCCATGCCCTCCTCCAGGGGATCTTCCCAACCCAGGGATTTACGGTCTGAGCCCCCAGGGAAGCCCAGTAATCCTCCTAAGAGGGCACTAAAGTCATTAAGGATGGAATAGTTTCAAAGTGTATATTAACATCGGACTTTTAATTGGATGTTGGAAAATACAAAGGATAACAAAATTGTTCAGAATTAATGTTTTAATAAACAATAACATCAACAGCATTGGCATCTCAGAATGTGAAACTTAAACATTAGGCTTAATAAATATTTGTGTGAAATATTTTTCTCTAAAGTACAGTAATGAAGAAAGGCAAGTATTTGGGAATAAAACCCGGAAGAAAACAAGTTTTTAGTTGACCACCATCTCTTGTCCATTGTCTGAAAACATACAGAATATATTTGAGAAGGCACAGCTGTATTTCATATCAGCTGCTCCCAGACTTCTGGAAGTAATAAAACTAGGATCTTCCTCCTGGGTTTGTGTGATTTCTTCTACTACCAAATGGGCCATGTCAGGTTTTCTCCCATCTGTAGGATCTCCTATCGGTCCTGATAAAAGTTTTCAGAACCGGGAGTCCCTTCAGTTGATATTTTACAGGCACCTACTCTCTTTCGCCTTCCGGTTCATCTTGTAAATTGAAAAAGCTGTCGCCATCTGGCTAAACCTGGGGAAACCACTGCAGGCGCAAACACCCATGGGTAATGCCTCATTTGTCTTTACTTCCCTTTTCTTCATCAGATCACAACAGAAGAGGGCTGACAGAGTGGGATGTAACCACCACTTCAACATGGTCCTGCCTCTTGTGTGCATTGGTGGCCTTCTCTGGCCAGTTGGCCACATTAAAAGGCACATGTCTTAAACATTTATCATATTTATTTTTGACCATCCTTTTCAAGCGTATACAGTGCATTTAACTGCTTAACTATGTTGCATTTTCCTTCTCTTGCAGGTTTTATTTGTGGCTGGCTTGGCTTTTGTAATTGGTTTAGAAAGAACATTCAGATTCTTCTTCCAAAAACATAAAGTGAAAGCTACAGGATTTTTCCTGGGTGGTGTGTTTGTGGTCCTGATTGGTTCGCCTTTGATAGGCATGATCTTTGAAATTTATGGATTCTTTCTCTTGTTCAGGTAACTCAACTATTTTATTCTTTCAGTAAACCATTATGTCAGATAATTATTACAGAAACCCAGATGTGTTTATCAAGTGCAGATGATTGCTTGTGTCAGGGTATAAATTAACTTGTAAAGCATTTTCAGTGCTATAAAGTTTACTTTGGTGGCATCTTAAGGCACTCTGTCTGTTTGCTATTTTCATCAACCAACCAGTGATAGATCAATCCAGCGTTTTAACATGTAGAACCTGATACTTCACAGGTATTGCCACTTGTTGATGCTTTCTTTAGTGCGTGCAGATGTTAAAAAATTTTGGACCAAATGCATTATTAGAGGTTTTGATCATTTAATATTTTCTGAATGCCACTTACCAAGTAAATAATAGTATACAATGTGAGAAAACACTTTTAAGTAAGGTTGATTAAATTACTTATTCAAGAAAGGTATATCATTTGTCTTCTATCCGCCAAGCACCCTATTGCCCACAGGAAACAAAAAAACTAAGTGCCAAATCTGCTTTAAGGAATCTCTCATTTCTGACACATGAAATAGACTGTAAAGGAACCAGTGGGATATAGTAGTAATGTGGTTATAGATGTTTATGCAGAATGTTACAGAGCACAACTAAAGAAGGGATCACACCCAGGGAGAGGGAAGAAATGGTAACTGAATTTTGAAGTTGCTTAAAAGTTCAAAATTTTAACAAGATTTCTTTTTATGTGGCTAACAGTCGGTTTTGGTGCTAGAGAATCTGTTCGTTCTAAGACCTTTTTCCCCCTCTCCTAGGGGCTTCTTTCCTGTGGTTGTTGGCTTTATTAGAAGAGTGCCAGTCCTTGGATCCCTCTTGAACTTACCTGGAATTAGATCGGTAAGTAATCCTATATTTAGCAACATATTTTTTTGAACCATTAAAATAAGTGCTCTCTGGGAGAAAGAATGGTTTGGGAGTTTGGGGTTAGCAGATGCAGACTATTATATTTAGAATGGATAAACAAGATCCTGCTGCATAGCACAGAGAACTATATTCAGCATCCTGTGATAAATCGTAACAGAAAAGAATATACGTATATATATGTATAACTGAATCACTTTGCTTTACAGCACAAATTAACACAATGTTGTAAATCAACTACAATTTTGAAATTGTTTAAATAAAATAAAAATTTTAAAGATAAATAATTGTTCTCTGATGCTCTTTTTAGAAATTTGAGGAATTGATAACATGATTGATATGTTTTTATTATGATATAAACAGTTGCATCACATAAATTGTGGTTACAATGAATAACAGAAAATAATCATTGCTAAACCTATAAAACCTGAAATTTGGTTTCACTGTATCCGCATTTAATGTTGTTTTCCTTTTTTCATGTGACTTGGATTGCTATGCTACCTTTCTCTTTGAGAGTTCAAAGCACCTTTCAATTAACTTTTATAAGAGCTCTAATTTTAGAAGCAATAATATAAAACACCATTATTTCTTACAAATATGTTCTCTCTTAGACTGTATCACCAAATGGAGTGTGTTGAAACAATTAAATAAAGCATTGTGATACTGAGAGTCAGATGATAAAATTCTGTTTCCAGCTCTGTCCACAGTTAGAACGGTCTTGTCAAATCTATATCTCCAGGGCAGGCCATCAACTTCTTATAGATGTTTGCAGATTTGCATAGTTGCTTCTAGAGATACTCCATAGCATGTATTGAATTCTCAAAGAGCTAAAGGATGGCTTTCCCACTAAGGAATAGGTACCACTGTAAGCCTGATCTCATTTCAGTTTTAGACTCAGAATCTTACAGCTCACATAACCTAGATATTTGAAGTTACCTTTGGAGAGAAAATGTGCTTTCTCTCCACCTAAATATGTCATAAAATTCTAATGAATCCATGAGTGCTAGTCACTTACTTGCAATAATATAAAATGCTGGGACCTAGGCTTATAGGGGTATATCCTGATTTCATTCACATTAATCCCCAAACTCATACAGTAGTCAGTGTTACTTATACTTAGAATGTCTTTTGAATGTACTAAAACTTCTAGTTATATAGAGTTGTACTTATTAATCATGTCCCTAATTTAAGGATTCTTCAGTATTTGCATAAATGAACATTCAGTGCTAAACATTTTGTTTTCTACTAATGCTTCATTAAAATAAATAAGCATTTCTTAATATTATTTTATTATTAAGTAAAAGTATGAATAGTGACATAAAGGGTTAAATAATTCCTACATTTTGATAGTATTATAGCCACTTGGGTTATGTAACTTAATATCTTCACTAATTACTTTGTTTCAACATCTGTTTGCATCACCATCTGGAATGCTGAAGAAAGCCCAATTGCTTTATATTTGGGGTGGAGTAATCAAGTAAATAGCCACTTACATTAATATGTGTTAAAACTTATGTTCTGTAATATCGATTTATGCTTGCATCATTAAGTCTCTTTTTAATGTCATTGCCACTTTCAGTCTGAAGTCCAGAATACACATTTAAAGTATTTTTAGTCAATAGCTGTTGTTAATTATTGAACTTAATGGAGCTAAATCTGTTTGTTCAAAGACTACATAGGCCCAGAAGAGATCCACAATAATGGTCAGTTGAAATAATATTATTGGGTTCATTAATGCATGAATGGCTGACATTTCAGCTTTTTTTTTTTTAAATTTTTCTTTTGTTAAGCTAGAAGCGTTAACTTCATTTTATCCAGTTTTTTTAATTCATTGTGTTGCATTTCTCGTGTTGCACTTTTAAAGTCATATGTATAACATGTCATGCAAAAACTCCTAGAAAAAAAATTTTTTATATACATTTATGTGTCAGAAGATGGTGAGTAGTACTGGATTAATCATTGTCAGTCATACCTTAAATTTCCACAAATCTTACAAAGCTGGGTTTTTTTAATCAACATTTAAAGAGTTGATGTGATATTTTTAAGTGCTCTAGGCTTTTTTTTTTAACTATCTGTTTTTCTTCTCCTTGCAGTTTGTAGATAAAGTCGGAGAGAGCAACAATATGGTGTAACAACCATTGAATTGAAGACTCATTTAAAATATTGTATTATTTATAAAATCCTTTGAAGAATATTCAGCACAAAATTAAATTACCTGAAATAGCTTGTAATGTTCTTTACAGAAGTTTAAAAGGTATAGCCTACAAAGTACCAACAACAGTTAACAAAGAAGCGATGAAAACAGGCTTCTAACCAAGTCATCTAAGAGGTCAGCAAGCAAACCGAAGGAGGTGAAATCTATGTTACATGCATATTGAAACTTTTAAAGGCCATTTTTATTATTTTCCCACAATGTGTGAAACACAGCCATCCATAGTGAACTGTATGTAATCCCTATTTCTTTCCTTCTTATGTTCAGGATGCAAGCATATCCATAGGCATTTCCTTTTTAGAAGTGTCCACTGCAATGGCAAAAATATTTCCAGTTGCACTGTGTCTCTGAAAATGATGCATGAGTTAGATTGGATTATGTCATTTTAATCTATTAAAACCAGGAAAACCCAGTGTTGATGTATGAATCCCTTTTTTTTTTTTTGGTAAGAATATGGTTAAAATAAAACTTTCATGGTTCTTCTGAATCTTAATATTTTAAAACCAGATAAAAATCCGACCTAGATATTCTTTGTTGGAATGTTGCAAAGGTCATTCTTTACTATCGTACAGTTTCTAAGTTACAGCTTACTCAGCATTTTTTCCTTCAGCAACACACTCTGGAAATCCTTATATTCCTTGGGACTCTCATCTGAGCATCTGTATCTTTCATGACACATGAGCATTTAACAGAAAGCCATCTTAGCCATGAAAGAGTCTGTTACAAAGCTTGTTTCACTGAATGGTGTGTTCTTTAAGATACTAAGTGATACAACCCAAGTGAGATTTTTCTGTGTCATGATCCAGTTTTTCCTTTTATTTTTTTAATTTTAGCAGTGGTGTATTATTTTGCTTTTCATACATTGAAATAACTACTGGTAATTTTTACTTTAAGATGTAACATGTTATAAGGTTAGATTTACAGCTGTTTTTTAAAGGGCTGTTCACAGAAGCCAATTTTTCCCTTATTTTCAGCATTTTCCTAACATAAAAATCCGTATGCATACTGTGTGTTTCATACTTGCTCTCTTCATCTTGAATTCGTGGAGAGACTCTCTGAGTTCACACGCTAAAGTTATTTTACTGTAATTAAACTGGCTATAGTTCTGAAAAACATGACACTACAAAAACGATGTGGTGTTTTCTCCACTGTTGCTGCTCGACAGGCAGTAAGTAGGAAGCTGTGGTTGTTTCCTCAGGAGTAGTTTTCCAAGGAGGCACCCTTTTGTAGATGTAGGAAGCCATGTCAAGAGTCATAGTATTATTTGTTTTACTATTAATGATTGTACTATTTGCTCATTTTTTTTTAACAGTCGCAGAGCTTTTTAATACATAAAATCATTGAAATTTGTGATTTTTTATTTACAAACATGTCTACAAGATATATTGTTGCCTATGTTATTAGTAGTTAAATCTCTTGATGCACAGGGAAGTCCCATCCTTGCTCATCTAAAGAACGAACGACTTGGTAGATAGTCTTAACGGTTCAGCCTTGTGGATTACTGTCTTTTCGGTACTGGCATTTGACTTATGACATAATCTGTGAACATAGATGATATTGACAAAATGAGACTCCTACCTCAATAGTTCATGGAATGATAAGAAACCTTTTGTTGTCTAATGTTCTTCAAAAAAGTACTATCCTCACTTGGAGAGTGTCAAATATCTACATACTTGGGGGACTGACTTATATAAGTTGCCCTGTGGGACTCTGTTATACATATTTTTGATTGACCCATATTATTTACAGTGGCTAGATAAGTCTACCTTTTTTAGAGCAAGAACAGTATCTGTTAATGTAAGGAGCATCTATATTATTTAACTCCTTTGTAGACATGAATTTCTATCAAAATGTTCTTTGCACTGTAGCAGAGATCTCTTTTTCAACAATCTTGTTCAGAAAACATTATTAGACAGAAGTGTATAAAGGATGTGATAATCTCCCAATAAGAATGAGAGGCTTGGAGCAGTTTTGTTTTTTCAAATGTGAGTTTGGGACTGCTTGGCAGCATTGTATGTTTCTTAGAACCATTGATGAGGCTCTATTTTTAAACATAACTTGTTTTCTGACAGAAAACACTGTACATCATATGGTTTCTTCCTTTCCAAAATTAGTCTTCTGTGACAAAAAAAAAAAGCATCAGTTATTGCTATAAAGGTGGAAGAAAAGGTCTGATACTACTTAGCCTTAAGTGTTTCTGGCATTGTTCAAATCTATTTTCTGTAACAGAAACCTATTTGGAATGTTTTTCTTTTCCCCTTATACATTGTAATTCCTGGAATACTGCTGCTTTTAAAAGTCTCACAGATTATATGATCTAACAATTGAATATTGTAAATACACTTGTCTTACTTCTCAATAAAAGGGTACTTTTCTATTAATTGGTGGTTGTCTCAACTTGGGCTGCTAAAACAAAATTCCACAGACCAACTTACACAACAGATATTAGTTCTCACGGTTCTGGATTCTGGGAAGTCCAAAATGAAGATGCTGGCAGATTCAGTTCCTGGAGAGGGCCCTCTTTCTAGCTTGCAGACAGCTGCCTCCTTACTGTGTCCTCACATGACATAGGAAAAGAGAATGAGCTCTCATCTCTCTTCTAATAAGGGCATTAATCCCTTCATGAGGCATCCCATCTTGGTCACTTCATCTAAACCCAGCTACCTCCCCATGGCCCACCCCCAGTGCCAGCATATTGGCGGTTGAGTTTTCAACGTATAAGTTTGAAGGGAACAAAAATTCAATCCTTAACAATGGTCAGATGTATTTTTATTATGAAATTCTAAAAATCGAGCATTGTACAATAACCCAACTTGTGTTTTAAGTTGATGGGTAAACAGTGGAAACAGTGTCAGACATTATTTTTTGGGCTCCAAAGTCACTGCAGATGGTGATTGCAGCCATGAAATTAAAAGACGCTTACTCTTTGGAAGGAAAGTTATGACCAACCTAGATAGCATATTCAAAAGCAGAGACATTACTTTGCCATCAAAGGTCTGTCTAGTCAAGGCTATGGTTTTTCCTGTGGTCATGTATGGATGTGAGAGTTGGACTGTGAAGAAAGCTGAGCGCCAAAGAATTGATGCTTTTGAACTGTGGTGTTGGAGAAGACTCTTGGAGTCCCTTGGACTGTGAGGGGATCCAACCAGTCCATTCTGAAGGAGATCAACCCTGGAATTTCTTTGGAGGGAATGATGCTAAAGCTGAAACTCCAGTACTTTGGCCACCTCATGCGAAGAGTTGACTCATTGGAAAAGACTCTGATGGTGGGAGGGATTGGGGGCAGGAGGAGAAGAGGACGACAGAGGATGAGATGGCTGGATGGCATCACCAACTCGATGGACATGAGTTTGAGTGAACTCCGGGAGTTGATGGACAGGGAGGCCTGGCATGCTGCAATTCATGGGGTCGCAAAGAGTCGGACACGACTGAGTGACTGAACTGAACTGAATATGCAGTTTTCTTTTTTATAGAAGGATCATCACATCTTTCATTTCCTAAGTGTTTAATTATAATCAGAAACAAGCTTAAGGTAAAACAAAGTGAGCAGTGAATTTAGAAATTGGTGGAGAAATGCTTATTTTTTTTTCTCAGCATGGAAGGAATATATAATATTTAAGTATTCATGACTTAAACTCAATGTCAGCAGTGTTTTGATCATAAACTTTAGTAAGGCCAAAAGCCACTGGACAAATCTATCAGTTAAGGTACACAATAAGTTTGTTGCTTCCGATCATTAAACCACAAATCTTGACTATTGTCTGTTGAACTGCAAGTCTTGAATCTATTATTAAATATCCAGTACATCTTTCTAGTAGTGAAGAATAGGGAGGCCTGGTCTGCTGGAGTCCAAGGGGTCATAAAGGGTCAGACACAACTTAAGGACTAAACAACATCTTTCTAACCTTTTCCTCTGGGCTAAAAGGTTCCAACCTCTGTGTTTCTGCTTCTTGTATCTATGTAGGAGGTTGGACATAGCATCTGCCCCAGATCCTTCAACTGACGCTTTTCCATGGCCTTACCTTTACCACCTAAGACCTGTTAAAGGGTCACCTCTGTTTAGGCCAAAACAGCAGGCCCTTCCATGTCCTCTCCTAGACCGTTCCACTTGTTTTGTATTTATATGGTTTGGGGAAAGACATTCTTGAGCTTCAAAGCTTAAGTAAAGAATAGTAAAGACATTGGCCAGTGAGTGGGGAGTTTTATTTTGAATAGTGGGCCTTCTCAGTGCCCTAATAAAGCTGGTAGCTCTTTGGGGAGTTAACTTCTTCCACCCCTTTGTGAGACAACTGGCCTATGGAGTTGACTGGCCTTCACAGAGAATAAAGCCAAAACAAAATAGGAATTAAACCCAGTGACCTCAACATCCAGTACCAAAATCCTCTATTCTGTCATCAGAGGTAATTTCTGTCTTTGGGTATCTTAATAGCCATATTGTCCAGGTAATCTTTCCCAAGATAGGAGCTGTTTGAAAAAGAGAAACATCATATGATATCAGTTATATGTGATTTCTAAAAAAAAAAAAAATTTGGTACACATGAACTTAGTAAAGAAATAGACTCACAGACATTGAAAACAAACTTACCAAAGTGGATGGAGTGGGGGGAAGGTAGATAAATGAAGAATTTCAGATTAACAAATACACACTACTATATATAAAATAGATAAGCAACAAAGACCTACTGTAGAGCACAGGGAACTGTATTCAGTATTTTGAAATAACCTATAACGGAAAAGAATCTGAAAAAGGTTTGATATATATATATATATATATATATATATATATATAACAGTATTAGTTTGCTGTGCCCCTGAAGGGCTTCTCTGGTGGCTCAGACAGTTAAGAATCTGCCTGTAGTACAGGAGACGTAACAGATACTAGTTCGATCCTTGGGTCAGGAAGTCCCCCTGGCGAAGGGAATAGCTACCCACTCCAGTGTTCTTGCCTGGAGAATTTCCTGAAACTAATATAACCTGCACCTGAAACTAATATAACATTCTAAATAAACTACACTTCAATTTTTAAAATGTACAAAATTAAAACAATTGTTTTCTAAAGGTAGGCGCTGTTGTGTGTGTGAACACAGTAATCACGATCTTGTAAGAATGCAGTTTAAACTTTGACAATGCTGTTTCAGTTGGGCCTGGGCACCCTGAAGTCGAATAGAAGAATTCAGATAACATCAGTGATGTGGGCAAAATTATCTCCATTAAATATGCCTTTTAAAAAAGTTTCAGAGACAAAAACAAGTATCATGTATATAAATATATAGAATCTAGAAAAAAATGGTATAGATGAACCTATTTGCAGGGCAGAAAGAAAGACCAGACGTTAAGAAGAAACATGTGGTCACAGGCCTATGGAGGAAGGGGAGGGTGAGACAAAATGGGAGATTGGGATTAACATACATAAACTACCGTGGGTGAAAAACAGATAGCTGGTGGGAACCTGTCGTACAGCATAGAGAGCTCAGCTCAGTGCTCTGTGATGACAGAGAGGGATGGAATGCGGGGCGGGTGTGTGTGTGAGAGGGAGGTTCAGAGGAAGGGGATATGTGAATACATACAGTTGATTCTTCTTGTACAGCAGAAACTAACAATATTGTAAAGCAACTATACTCCTTTTTTTTTTTTTTTAATGAAGGAAAAATAGGTTTCGGATCCAATTTGTCCAATAGCCACTGCCAGGTCATGTCAGCAGAATAAAATGTAATGTTTTTGTATGTCAACTGTTTTGTAATCAAATAAATGACTTCTGTTTTAGCCCATTTCTAGCTTTAGACCTGTAAAAATCTTTAACTTTTTGTGATTTAACAAAAACATTTAATCGGGAGTCAATGCCTTTTTAGAACAAATTTACCTTCTGGCATGTTACTTTTGATAAGACTAGAATATTGATAACACGTCAAGGCCATTCTGCTCACTTGTGCATATTATGCTGAAAATGGCAGCTTTGACGTAAAACATCTGCTTATGAATTCATTAGCGAACCTGTTATGGACAAAGCACATTATTTTTTTCCTTAAAATCATAATTTCAAAACACAGTTGATTGGCAATTTATTTTCCTGTCCCTCTTTCTAGAACCTTTGTGTGTGCTTGGTATGGAAAGGGGAAAAAAGACATTTTAGTTGTTTATTGATGAGTGATCAGTCACTTCAGTCATGGCCGACTCCTTTCGACCCTATGGACTGTAGCCTGCCAGGCTCCTTCTGTCCATGGGATTCTTCAGGCAAGAATACTGGAGTGGGAGTGGGTTGCTGTGCTCTCCTCCAGGGGATCTTCCCAACCCAGGGGTCAAATCTGCATCTCCTGCGGCTCCTGCATTGCAGGTGGATTCTTTGCCTGTTAAACCAGCAGGGAAGCCCAGTTGCTTGTTCAGTTCAGTTCAGTTCAGTTGCTCAGTTGTGTCTGACTCTCTGCAACCCCATGAATTGCAGCACGCTAGGCCTCCCTGTCTATCACCAACTCCCAGAGTTCATTCAAACTCATGTCCATCAAGTAGGTGATGCCATCCAGCCATCTCATCCTCTGCCGTCCCCTTCTCCTCCGTTGCTTGTTAGGATAACCTAATAACTGGGTTTCAGTTATGAGTTCTATTAAAATATAAATATAGTCTTCTTTTTTCTATTGCTTTTTCTTTGGAAGTTGCTACAATCCCTTGAAATTAATTTATAAAATCCTAAAACCTAATCTTTAATGTTAAGATTTTTCTCTAGATATGGTGGGAATCTTTTAGTCCTTAGTTTTTATCTTCCTCCTCTCCTAAACAGTCGAAAATGTCTTTAAAGCAAGAAAGAGCCAGAACCATGAGTGCAGTGAAGGGAGTAACTACTCCTTAAGTTTCTACCTAAAAACTCCTTTATATGTTTCATTCTCATTTACGAACCAAATCTCCTTTCTGCACATGACCATCAAGTCCAAAAGTCATATGCCCAAACCTCAATCTCTCTTGCAGAAGTATTTACAGGTAGATTGCATCACTCATTGGAGAAGGCAATGGCACCCAACTCCAGTGTTCTTGCCTGGAGAATCCCAGGGACGAGGGAGCCTGGTGGGCTGATGTCTATGGGTTCGCACAGAGTCGGACACGACTGAAGCGACTTAGCAGCAGCAGCAACAGCAGCATCACCCATCAAGCTTCAATCCCAAGACAAACTCGTCTGTTCTTTCTCTGTACGCCCTGATATTTCTATTGCTAGCCATTCTCCCAGTCATGCAGACTTTAAGCTTTCAAGTTTTTAGTTTGTGTTATCACTTTTTATATCATCTAAGATTTACTACTCAAAATGTCCAAGGGTCAGAATAGGATCCATCAGCATCACTTGGGAGTTTATTAGAAATGCAGATTCTCTGGCCCCATCCCATCTATACTGAATCAGAACACACATTTTAATGAGATTCCCAGATGATTCAAAAACACATTAACAAATACCTGCAGAGCACTACTCTGACATTTAGAAGAAAGAGATCATCTCTCTCATCCATGGTACCTTAGCACATGGTGGCCACTCTGATCCTTGTTCACTGTCTGCCTGTGTGTATAACTGTTTCAACTAAAGAAAGTGTTGATGAAAGTGAAAGAGGAGAGTGAAAAAGCTGGCTTAAAACTCAACATTCAAAAAACTAAGATCATGGCATCTGGTCTCATCACTTCATGGCAAATAGATGGGAAACACTGGAAACAGTGACAGACTTTATTTTGGGGGGCTCCAAAATCACTGCAGATGGTGACTGCAGCCATGAAATTAAAAGATGCTTGCTCCTTGGAAGAAAAGGTATGACCAACCTAGACAGCATATTAAAAAGCAGAAATATTACTTTGCCAACAAAGGTCCATCTAATCAAAGGTATGGTTTTTCCAGTAGTCATGTATGGGTGTGAGAGTTGGACTGTGAAGAAAGCTGAGTGCCAAAGAATTGATGCTTTTGAACTGTGGTGTTGGAGAAGACTCTTGAGAGTCCCTCGGACTGCAAGGAGATCAAACCAGTCAATCATAAAGGAAACCAGTCCTGGGTGTTCATTGGAAGGACTGATGCTGAAGCTGAAACTTCAATACTTTGGCCACCTAATGCGAAGAACGGACTTATTGGAAAAGACCCTTATGCTGGGAAAGACTGAAGGCAGGAGGAGAAGGGGAAGACAGAAGATGAGATGGTTGGATGGCATCACTGACTCGATTGGACATGTGTTTGACAAGCTCTGGGAATTGGTGATGGACAGGGAAGCCTGGCATGCTGCAGTCCATGGGGTAGCAAAGAGTAGGACACTACTGAGTGACTGAACTGAACTGTACATATTTGGGTCATAGCCCTTTGCCTTCTCCAAATTCCTTTTTGCAGTTCTCTTCCATATCATCAATTTTTCCTTCTCTGCCGATCATCTCCATCAGCATACAGGTTCTGCAAATGGTCATCAAAAGAAACCAACAAACCTGGTTGATTTAAGCAAAAGAGGACTTTATTAAAAGCACACTGCAGGTGGATCACTATCTCCTCAGCACTGCATGCAGGAATCTGTCCCTAGCGTTGTAGCCATTATTGCCCACACAAACGTGAGCACCCTACAACCACTGCTGCACCGGAAAGTGCTTCGCCCACTCCCCCCTTATTCCCTCCCAGCTCCAGTCTCCGTCCAAATGGGTACATCTGATTGGTGAAGCCAGTATCATGCCCACACTCTACCTGATACGGAGACTGGGAAGGAGTATCTGACAAGTTCAGCATCTACAATAGAGGGAGGACACTGCCTCCCAACAAAACTCATAATTTATAGGTTAGGGAATTTCAGAAATTCTCATCAATTAAAAGGATTCAGGTGTTATTGAAAGGTTAAGAAAAACAAATAATCCCATTTCTACCACACTCATTTATCTTTTTTCAAAGTTTATTTTTTCCTTCCCCCTTTCAGTGAAATTAAAAAAGGTTGTCCACACTTGTCTTTATTTCCTCATATCCTATTCTACCCAATCTAGCATCGTTCCTTAAAAGCCATCATATTCCCAAATCGAGCAGACACTTCTCAGCTCACACAGTTTAACCTTGCAATGTTATTGGATATTCTCCCAGCTCCCATCATCTTATGTTCTCTTGGAATTTTACTTTTTTCCAGTTGCTTCAGCTCAGCTTCCTTTGCTGAATTTCCCTCTGCTCAATCTCTCTATATTTGTTTTCAGAGCTCTATCTCTTCCTCTCTAACGCCATTCACTCCCTAAGTATTCTTTCAATTTCAATTTTTTCCTGGCTTAAAATTCTCAAATCTAATAATTCTTGCCTTTAGAAAAAAATCTACAGACTTGTTTGCTCAGCTCTAGAGTTTTGCATCTGCAACTGCTTACTTTGTACTTCTTCATGTATGTCTAATACATATTTTAATTTTAATATGTCCAAAGAGAACTCTTAATTTCCCTCTCTAAATTGGTTCCTTATGAAATCCCTCCAATTTCAATAAAGGGCTTCATCATTCATCTAGTGTTTAAGCCAAAAACCTCAGAATCATCCTTGATTTATTTTTCTTAAACTCTCATATCCCATTTATCTACAAGTCCATATTTTCTACTGCCCAAATTCATTACAGCTCTCCATTCCCTACAAGCACTCCCCTAGTCTAAGCTATCATCATCTTTTGCTTATTCCCAAACTGACATTTGAACTGGCCCATTTCTTCCTCTCCATCCTCAATTCATAGCACCCTCTCCAGACCCCCACACAACTTTGCTCCATTGATCACCTTCCTGTTCTTCAGACAAGCCAAGCTCTTTGCCATCCCAAGATTTTGCATTTTTCTTCTGCCTAGAATGTCAGCAATACTAAATCCATGCCAGCTTATCCCATCTGACTCCACCTTATCCTTCCAGATCCCTTTTGATTTTTACCTTCCCTAAACTAGCAGAAACTTGTCTTTTTGATTCATGTTTGTGTCCCGTGGGATGTCTGATACACAGTAGGCATTCCATAAATATTTGTTAAATAATTGAATTGATAATTAAGTGAATGACTGATGTCATATTCCACTGAGATTTTCTAACCTTTTCATTCCTATCCAAATGACTCATCTTTACTCACTGGTGGTAGCTTGATAGCTAGTTATCTAAGACAACTAGCTATCATTTACTTTTGTTCATTTACTTTTGATTCTGCCCGGGGTTATTAAAATTCTCTTTAATAATAATAATAATGCCTTGAAAATCTAGTAAGAAAACCAAAGGTTATGATGCTGATATACTCAGAATATCTCCTGGCTGATGTGGGCAGTAAATGATGTTCACCCATCAATCATTTTTCCACTTCCTGCAACTGAATCTCCCTGGAGGAGTCATCAGATGCTCTCAATCTTGAAGATTGACGGGAAGTCCCTGCAGACACCAACTCTATGCAACATCAGGAGGGATCCTTGACACTTAAGATTTAAAAGCACCACTCTCAGAACAAGATTTAGAAAACTCAGGCTACGTTCTAGTTATCGCAGCTTCTGGAAAGATGCGAAACATGAAGGTAAGGAAAAGTTTTATTTGAGACTTTTAAGCTATTTTATAAAAAGCTGTATAGTTTTTTTTTTTTTAAACTCTTTCATGTTTAATGTGTTTCAGAGTCAAACATTATGCCCTTAAAATATCAGATTCATTTGATTTTACAAAGAAAAAAATTCACTTATTCTCTTAAATCCTCGTTTGGGTTAAATAATTAAAATAAAATATTTCTAAATAATTTTTTTTAAGATCTCTTTGTGAATTAACTAGATGATAAACTGGGAAACTCCCTTCTCCCCTACACTCTGAGGGCTAAAACAGAACATAGCACACACACAAAAAAAGGGGGAGGGGGGTGTAATTGTCCAGGAGCGAAGGAAAAAAGTAGAAGATTCTATAGGCACAGAAATGACTTTGATCTTTTCATGCAGGGATTCAAAAGTCTGGTGGTAATGACCTTGACCCTCTTCCTGGTGTTTTCTTTCATGGGAAATTGCAACAGTGCTCCGCAGGTAATCACAAGCAAAAATTGGGGCTCCTCTATGCGCTGAGTATACGTCCTTCCTTCCTTCTCCCCTCCCCTTTATTTCTTCCCTTCTTTTCCTTCTTTCTTCTCCTTCCTTCCCTTCCCTTTCTTTTGTTCTCTCCCCTGCCTTCTCGTTTATTTCTAATGCTGGGCTGGGCAGCAACGCCTAACTGCTTTCCTCTTCTTGGGTTGTAGAGACTCTTGGAGAGAAGGAACTGGACTCCTCAAGCTATGCTCTACCTGAAGGGTGCACGTATGTTCCAAACACTTTGCTCTTCTGACAGTGGTAAAAGGAGAGCCTTAGGGCCGCATGAATCCGTGGGACAGACGGTGCAGGGAGAGAATCCTATCGAGTTTGTCCCCATAAATAACCGAGGTCATCCTAGTCTCAGTTAATCAAGGAGAAAGGTCGAGGGTGGAGGTAGGGGTGAGGTGGGGAGGATAATCAGAAATCCTCCAAACAAAACCGGAAGGTAGTTGGCTCTTGCTCAAAGGAAGATTGGGGTTTCCCAGGCACACCGCCCTGGCTGGTGAGCGAGATCGCCGCTCCTTCCAAAGCGCTAGGGGAGGTGCGCGGCTTTCCCGGTGGTCTCCTCCCCCATCCGCGCCGGGGGCCGGGAGGCCCGCAGCCCCGCGCGCCCCGGGTGGGAGCACCGGCCTCGCCGCCCCGGCTCGCCCGCTCCTGGTCCAGAAACTCCGATCGGCCGGGCCGGGCGGGCGCTGAGCCCTTGTCTCGCCTTGGCAGAGGGGCGCCGCTTCCTTTCCGACCAGAGCCGGAGGAAGGACCTCTCCGACCGGCCGCCGTTCGGTGAGTGCGCGGGAGCCAGGAGGCCGCGGGCGCCGGAAGACCGCGCGGGTCGGGAGGGCGCACTCCGCCCCCGGGAAGGCGGGCTCCGGGGCCGCCCAAGGGAGAGCCGGCCGCGCGCGGCCCGGCTGACCTTAAGGATAGAGATCCGGTGGCGGGAGCCGGGGTTCCGCTCCAGACAGCCGGGGACGGGGGGGAGTGGCGGGGCGGGGGGTAGCGCGGAGAGGTCACGATAGGTATGAGAACTGTGCGCCTGCGCCTAGAAATGTGCCTCCGGTTTAACGCAAGATTTCCTTTAAACGCTGTTGTTACCAATGTTATCATCATCGTCATTATTAAAATAGTGATTTGCCTAAAAATTTCAGACGCCTCTATTTTATTACTGTAAAGAACTATCAAAAGTTTCAAAGCCAGAAATAGTGAAGAAGTGGGGGGACTTTAAGGATGGAGCCGGAGACTCTTTCATGATAAACTTTCCACGCCGTTGGATTAAAAAATAGCAATATCATTCATTTTGATAAACCTTCAAGATTGCTGAGAATTACCAAGTCTACTCGTTTTGAAAAATACCAAACACTGTTTTGAGCACGTAGTAGGTGCTTATCAAATTTTGATTTACCTTCTTCAAGCTGGCACCTTATTTACTGTAGGAGGGTAAGGTTTGTTTTCCCACTTCTGTAGATCCCCAAAAATCGTGGTTTGTGTTGAATCAGGACGGTTTGTCTTCCATCAACTTAGGTTTGAAATAGTTTTGAGTATTTTTCAGATTCTCTTTCAGTCAAATAATTGCCTTAAATGTGGCCAAGAAGGTAGATTATTGTCTCAAACTGCTTTGGAAGGAGTAAGAAAGAACTAGACTCCAGGCTCTGTGTGTGTGTGTGTGTGTGTGTGTGTGTGTGTGTGTGTGTGTGTGTGTGTGTGTGTGTGTGGCTCTGTGTGTGTGTGTGTGTGTGTGTGTGTGTGGCTCTGTGTGTGTGTGTGTGTGTGTGTGTGTGTGTGTGTGTTAGTCATTCAGTGTTTGACTCTTGCAACCTCACCAGGCTCCTCTGTCCATGGAATTCTCCAGGCAGAAATACTGAGTGAGTTGCCATTTCCTCCTCCAGGGGATCTTCTTGACCCAGGGATCAGACTCCAGGCAGAGTGCCCTCTAAACTTTTCCACTCAGGCATCCCATTTTAACCTCTGAGGGGGAAAATTCCTCCTGGGCTCTTTATCTTATCCTCCTTGCTTTAGTGAAATTTGCTGTAGTATATAGTTTAAATTTTCTTTCATTCCCTGTCATACACAATATAACCAACTGTAAGTAATGTCCAAGGAAAGTGTGAAATGTTTCAACTTGTAAAAATCAGTCTATGCAAGGGGCTCTTTGCTGAGCAATCAAAAAGCTATTTTACAGAGATTTTTCTAGTATTATAGCATAGTGGAATAAGACTTATCTCTATGAGTATTTAGGATTCCCTGGTGACAGATGGTAAAGAATCTGCCTGCACTGCAGGAGACCGGGATTTTGTCCTAGGGTCGGGAAGATGCCCTGGAGAAGGGAATGGCAACCCACTCCAGTATTCTTGCCTGGGGAATCCCAGGGATAGAGGAGCCTGGTGGGCTCCATGAGATTGTGGAGTTGGACACAACTGAGCAACTAACAGTTACTTATATGAATGTTTAAACGCTAATAGAACCTGTATATGTTTTTTCATTTCTCCAGAAAGACGAAGCCCAAATTCCCAACAACTAACTCTTCCAGAGGCAGCAGCTGTACTATTGGCTTTTTTGCAGAAACCACAAGAAGGTACAAGCATAGTGAACTCTTTTAACTACAGGACAGAGAAGATTTGAGTGCTTTGGAGATTCTGTGTTGAGTACAACAAAGTTGCTTTTATTTATTTAGATTTTTAAAAATAATTAACAGTTGCCCAGGCCATCAGAAATTCACAGAGATGTTTATTATTTACAGACTACCATATTTCTCATTATAGTGAGTCCCAAGAATGTAAAAACATTTCCTTGATGAGATGGTGGAATTTCATGTTAACTCCATAATCCATAGCCTTTTGGATCTTTTATTTCTCTTAGAACCCTAGAGACTCCAACTTCATTATTTTATATTTGAAAAAAACTGAGGCCGAGTAATCACAAATCCAATTACTTGCTATGAAAATTTGAAGCAAATGAAATAGCTGAAAATCATTCATTTTTGACTTATAAACAGGGCAGTTTCTTACGGTTCACCCTAAGAGATATGGGCTAGTTCTGATGCTAAATGCTAAACCTGTGTGATTTGTGTTTCACTATTCAACTTCTTGGATTTCCCCAATGGCTCAGTGGTTAAAGAATCTGTCTGCAGTGCAGGAGACACAAGGAGACTCAGGTTTGATCTCTGGGTTGGGAAGATCCCCTGTAAGAGGAAAATGGCAACCCACTCCAGTATTCTTTCCTGAAAGCTCCCATGGACAGAGGAACCTGATGGACTACGGTCCACGGGGTCGCAAAGAGTTGGACCTGACTGAGCAACTGAGCATGCATACATATAGCTGCTTGCATGCCAGGATTAGGTGTGATCTTCAAACAGAGACTCTCTGTCCCTGTGGCATTAAAACCACTATTTGCATTAAGGCATCTTGTAACACATTAGCCTGGACTTTGGAATATAACAGGACTGGGTTTAAATCCTGGCCTGACTGTTTTCCTATCTGGGTGGCCTTAGTGTCATTATAGATAAAAAGGGATAATGACATCTACCGGCAGGGTTGCTGTAAGAGCCAAATGAAACAAAGTATGTAATTTTTTATTAGTATTAACAATAGAGGTCATCAAAGCATAATAAATAGACCTAGACGTTTTGCTCTCAAAAACTGTAATGATGCCATATTTATGATATGATTTAAATGATAAAATGTTTCAAAAAAACAGAGTGAGTAGTGTGTGCTCGGTCGTGCCTGACTCTGAGACCCCATGGACTGTAGCTGACCAGACTCCTCTGTCCATGTGACTTCCCAGGCGAGAATACTAGAGTGGATTGCCATTTCTTCCTCCCAGGGATCTTCCTGACTGAGGGATCACACTGGCATCTCCTGAATTGGCAGGTGGATTCTTTAGCACTGAGCCACCTGGAAAGCTCTCTGGTGGGTCAGAGCACAAACTGCTGGCCTGCTGCTCTGACAAGAAAACCCTGTGCTCACTACCTGGCATTGGATGGGCAATGTCTGGGAAAGGAAGAAAGGAGGAGGTTCTTTCTGGCTCCAAACTTACGGCTTTGTTGTGGAAAAACAAAACAAAAACAACCCTACAAGAAGCAAATTGAAGAGACGGGGATAAAGAAGTCTTTTGAACTCAGAGCAAGGTGGGAGTTGACTTGGGGAGGAGGTTATACTACTGAATTCAGCAAATCTGCATTGATGTCTGCTAGGTGCCAGGCACTGTGGCAGATAGAGAAAAAAGCAGGTTAAATTAAAAAGCAAAAATGAGAAGGACTATGTAGTGGTCCAGTGGTTAAGACAGCATCTCCTGCATTGGCAGGCAGATTCTTTACCACTAGCACCACCTGAGAAGCCCAATACATTTATTAATAATTGATTTATCCATACTAAGTGAATTACCTCCTAAGATTACCCACTATTATCATCCATACTTTACAGATGAGGAAATAGAAGCACAGCAAGATTGAGTAGCTTGCCCACTCTCAGGAGGCAGGGACATACTAGAACTGGGCTGAGAAATAGAAGGTAGCTGATTCTTCATCAGAGAATTAATCACATGGTCTATGGATTTTTAACAGAGAGGGAACATGGTAAAGGAAGATGTAACTGGTTATGGCTTATAGGGTAACCGTCAGAGCAGGAACAATAGCTACAATATGAGAACATCTACTGTGTGTCAGATTTTAATGTCATCCTTGTAACTCAGAAAACTGAACCTTTCTGGGGTGTATATCCTTTCCTAAGGCCACGTGGTTAGTAAGAAGTGATATGGGGAGTTTAACTCAGGGCTGTGGGCATCTGTAACTCTTGCCATCTCTCAAATGGATGGTGATAAGAGGGGGGCTGGAGAGGAGGGTCAATGAGAAACTAAGGCAGTCATTTGGGGGTGGAGTCATGAGGTCAGCAGGAATGGAGGCTCTATGCTGAGGCATACCACAAAGAGAGCAGATAACACAAGGTAACTATTTGCTAAAAGCATAAAACAGAATGGATAAGCAACCAGGTCTTACTGTATAGCACAGGAAACTATCAAATATAGCAGAATGCTTAGTAAGAGTACAGAAATCAGAGGAGGAGGAAGATTGTGTTGGGTAGAAAGGGTCATTAAAGAGGATTGGGATGGAGGCGTGGGAGGGAGGCTCAAGAGGGAAGGGATATATGTATACCTATAACTGGTTCACACTGTACAGCAGAAACTAACACACCATTGTAAAGCAGTTATCCTCCAATTTAAATTTTTTTCAATTAAATGATAATAAATTGCAGTTCACAAATCTTTCCCTCGCCCTACCCAATGGTATGATTTACTGCTGCTATGCCCATTCTGAAAGCTTGTTTGGAGGGAATATGGGAAAGGAAATTAGACTGCAGAGTTAAGAGAAAGTGGGCGCTTGCTGGCATGGCCTTCAGAATTCTTGCAATGAAAAAGTGAGAAATAGTTGAGTCATGGGTAGAAGATGCTGCATCCAACATTTGGCATTCTTAGTGATTTTTGAAGTCAGTAGGAGGACAGCAAAGTAGAGATGAGGGGATCATGAAGTCTGAGATTTCATTGCTGGGAAGATTTGCGGAGCCAGAAAGGAAAGTGAGCTGGAACGGAGAAAGGAGGGCTCATTTTAAAGAGAAAGAAAGTAAACTTCCCTGACAGTCCAATGTCTAAGACATTGAGCTCCCAAGGCAGGGGGCCTCCGGTCAGGGAACTAGATCCCACATGCCACAACTCAGACCTAGCACAGCCAAATAAATAAATAAATATTTTTTTAAAAATAAAGAGGAGAAGGATCTTCATTAGAAACCACAGAAGGATTTGACTCTAGGTCTCCATTTCATGTCTTTTGGAAAAATACATTCAAAATTGTAGTTCTTTAAGTTTCTGAAGTGGCTTGTCTCTGATGATGAAATTAGAAAACAAATTTTATTTGTCTAAATTGATGGGAAATTTTGGATTCTTACATGATAGATTAATCAGTGTTCACCTTTATATTTTTATTCTGAAGTCCCTAGATATGATTTGGACTGACTCTTTGCGACCCCATGGGAATTCTTCAGGCCAGAATACTGGAGTAGATAGACTTTCCCTTTTCCAGGGGATCTTCCCAACCCAGGGATCAAACCCAGGTCTCCCATATTGCAGACAGATTCTTTACCAGATGAGCCACAAGGGAAGCTCATATTTTAAGTAGTGGATTATTACTTTAATGGAGGATATACAGGGATGATTCCTTTCTTGTTGTTGTTTTTTTTTCCCCTTTCCTTTAAATACACACTACCCTATATAAAAGAGATAACTAATAAGACCTACTGTATAGCACAGAGAACTCTATTCAATACTCTGTAATGACCTATATGGGAAAAGAAGTGGATACATGTATATGTGTAACTGATTCACTTTGCTATACAGCAGAAACTAACACTATAATAAATTTTTTTTAATGTTTTCATTTAAAGAATAAATAGAGTAGCTGATTATCTGTAGTACTTTGAAGTTTGGTAGCAATTCAGGTTAAATTAACTCAGATATTCCAACTATAATGTTACTGATTAGGGGAAAGTGGTTTTCTCTAGAGATGACCTTAGACAAAATGAACAGTGAAATTTTGCCTCTGGTGACTTCCTCTCCCTTCCCCATTGTCAGTTTCAGCCCTTAAACCCAGTTTTAATTCTAGGAACCTAGTGTCCTCTCAGTCTGTTCCCACACAAGAGGTGATTCCTCCTGCTCTGAAGTTTTGCAATCCCATCCAACTAATAAATGTCCCTTCTTTTTGGCTTCCTTCCACCCCAGGCCTCTAGTTCAGCTAATAAGAGAATATGTGTTCCTTTGGCATCTTTCCCTACCAAAGTGCATTTTAGTAGGAAATATAGAAACAGTGGGACTTTTCAGGTGGTGCTAGTGGTAAAGAATCTGCCAGCCAGTGCAGATGTAAGAGACTCAGGTTTGATCCCTGGATCAGAAGATCCCCTGGAGGAAGTCATGGCAACCCACTCCAGTATTCTTGCCTGGAGAATCCCATGGACAGAGCCTGGCAGGCTACAGTCCATAGGGTCGCACAGCGTCAGACATGACTAAAGCAACTTAGCATGCATGTACGCATAAAAACAATACGTTGATGCAAGTGCATGGTTCTACTAGTGAATATTTAAGACACGAGGCATATTTAGAGAAAGACATGTGGCCATTTTTGATTTCTACTAAACACACCATGTAAATTCATTCACTGTGGCGACCCACATGTTAGATATGAATTCTCTGATGGATCCCAAGCTGAGGGAGGAAATTTTTTAACAAAATCAATCAGAATCCAATTGGGGGCATTCCGTAGCAGAGGGCATGAGTTGACATAATGCAAGGGGGGCAAATCAGATGTTTACTTCCTGAAGTTCTCTTCATCTTGTGTCTTCTTGTAAAAAACAGGATGTGTTTATGTTATGTATTTTTTTTTTTTTCCCTTACAGCTGGAGAAGAAAACTTGGATCAAACCAGATTCCTAGAAAACAGTCTGCTAAACTGGTGAAAATATACCAGATTCCATTCAATTATCATTCTATTCTTGTTGAAAGCATGAGCCATGTGAATAAAGCCTGTGGACCCTTTTTCCTTCGTTTGTAATCTTAGGAACATGTGCAGCCAGTTTTATTCTTCCAGAAGCTAAAGTGATGCTGCGTTCTTAGAACATCACTGCTTTCTCCATGACTTCAGGTCCTATTTATATCACCTGGTGTCTTACTCTTGAATTTAACCCATTTATAGTTACTAGGTTGAAGACTCTTTAGAGTGTTCCTTCTTTTTGTTACAATACCCATCTTAATTTAATCATTCATAGTTGGGTGTTTTTTTTTCCATTTTATTACCCACTTGCATTGTCTTAGCACTCAACAGTGAATCTCCTCTCCTTTTCCCCCTCTTTCCTCACCTCCAAGGAGAGAGAGGTGGGAAGCATGGGAGGATGGGAAAGAGTGAAATTTGATTGTTAGTATCCAGAAGAGAGTTGTCAGGAAGGGAAGCAGTGGGGATGACTGGGAAGAAGCCCTGTGATCAGACACGACACTCTGGTTGCTGAGGGAGGGGACCCTTGGTGAGGCAGGAGCCAGTGGAAGGTTCTACAGTGGGGTGCTCCCCCGTGCTCTCTGGGGATTTCCCTGAATTCAGTTGAGAAACGAGGATCTAAAAGTTACTAGAAAATAAGAGGGAAACATACTCCGCTCCTGGATATATTGCACAAAAGAAATGAATCATTTTTTTAGAGCCATTTTCCTTGGCTAAGCAGATTCAAAGATTGCTTCCTCTGTCTAGAACTTTAGGCTTTATTTGCCCCTGGAGGAGGAAATAGCAGCCCACTTCAGTGTTCTTGCCTGCGAAATCTCAAGGACAGAGGAGCTTGGCACGCTGCAGTTCACAGGGTTGCACAGAGTCAGACATGACTGAGAGACCGAGCACGCACTAGACTTTATTTGCATTAAAACATAACATAACAGCACCCCAAGAATGTAAGTGCATGATACTATGCCTAGTTTTTTCAGTTTTTACAGTCAGCTCTAAAGTCAACAGTTTTTCAGTACTGTCTGAAAAATAAAATATGCACTACCTACAGCAAGCATATGGTATATTTATTTGGAATTACAATATGACCAGCATGTTAATTATTTCTGACTTAATGAATTGAAAGTTGTTACTGATAATTGTCATAAGTGGAAAGCACTGTCATTCTTATTATCATCAGTATATAAGCTATTAGTGAGTAGGTAAAGAATATCATTATATGAATGTCTCTGTAACTTGGAATTACAGTTTTACTGTATTAAGTAAACAAAACCCTATATGTAAGATTTGTCTGTATCTCATTTCATAATTGAATAATGAAACTGTTTTCAAGTTAATGTAACACAGATCTCTGCCAAAAACTTAATATGCTAACATTAAAAAATTCTTTGTGGCATTATAATAGACGCCTGTCGTTAATTATTATTTTATTTTAAAGTGGATTTTCTAGACAGTATAAATGTCTAGTCTATTGAGAATTATTCACTCACCTGACATAGACTTGCACATTTGAACTACTTAAATATTATGTCTATTTGCAGAATATATTTAAAGTCTATCTTACAAAGTAATTCTTCCACCTAGAACAATCTCAAGCATTTCCCACTAAAACAGAGCTTTTAAAAGCTGTCTAAATGGCCAACAGCTGTTAAACTATTATCAGCTCCAATATTAGAAGTATTTGAGTTTCCTGAATATTCTTCTGCTATAAAGATGTGCTCATTAACACAGTAGTTGCATAAAGACCCCTATGCCTGGTTTGCTATAACTTTCTATCTCTCCTGGAGTGACTTTGGAATTCTCTTCATTTCTGCCTTTTCAAAACTGAAATGAATCAAGTAATCAGTGGTCAAAATCTTTCACATTGTATGACTTGTATTTTATTTACAATTTTTCAGAATTATTCAACCTTCTGCTTTACTTTTAAAAAAATGTGAGAATAGTTGCTTTATCCCTGGAGAAGGGTATGGCAACCCACTTCAGTATTCTTGCCTGGAGAATCCCATGGACAGAGGAGCCTAGAAGGTGACAGTTCATATGGTTGCAAAGAGTTGGACACAACTGAAGCAACTGAGCAGGCATGCATGCATAGTTGCTTTATAATGTTGTGTTAGTTTCTGCTGTACAACAAAGTGAATCTGCTATATATATGTGTATATATATATACTTATATCCCCCCTCTTCAGCCTCCCTCCCACCACCCCCATCCCACACCTCTAGGTCATCATATAGCAACTTCACACTAGCTATCTATTTTGCACATGGTAATGTATATACATGAGTGCTACTCTCTCAATTCATCCCACCTCCCTTTCAGTAACTCATCTCACCTTTCAATTCATTCCACCCTCCCGTTCCCCTGCCCCTCATGTCCCCAAGTCCATTCGCTACGTCTGCGTCTCTATTCCTGCCCTCCAAATAGGCTTGTATGGCTTGTACTTAAAATTGGGAAATATTTGCCTCCTATCCATATCCATGTCCTAAAATACCCCACTTCTGGATTGGCCTTGCAGCCACTTTCATACCATCCAGTTGCTCTTGCCCTCTTTGCCTCTATATCCTTCTTCCCCTATGGCTATGTGGCCTCCAGGCTACGTGGCTCTCAATTATCTTCTGTTTCCCTGGGTTTCCCCAGTGGATGTCTTCTCTCCCCCAGTCCCCACATCACCATGGTCATCCTAAGCAAGGAGAGGAGATAAGTCCTAACAGGTTCCCTCCAAGTAGCATTTCTTCTTTACCTGCTGATGAGAAATAAAAGTCTATATCCTCCCAACCCTGAGTTACATTATTTTACCTTGGCCTCAGGAGAAAGAGCAATTGGGAATGCAACTTGCTGGCTTCCTCTTACTGGACTATAAATTCCTTAAGGAAATGTTCATGTCCAATTTGATTTGAGCCTTACAATCACAATGTGAAATGGGCAACTGTGTCTCCCACATTATTTCAGAGAAATTTAGTCTCCCCCTAAGACGTCTCTTTGAATATCTTCAAGTATACACTTAACCAATCCCTCTTCTGAGACCTCCTGAAAAGCTATTTGAATAGCACTTGTAATATTTTATATTCCCGTCTGTATATGTAAAGCCAGCTCTATTCACCCTTCTTCCTACCATAGAAGAAAGGGTCGTACAATGCACTAAAAAAAAAAAAAAAAATCTTGCTGTCAGCTGGCCAAGCACACAATTTTCTATAGTTCCTGACCTCCAGTTTATGGATACATACATTTTTTTCTCTTTTTTTGGCCTCGCTCCACGGCATGTAGGAATGTTGTTCCCTAACCAGGGATTGAACCCACATCTGCTGCACTGGAAGCGTGGAGTCTTAACAAATGGACCACCAGGGAAATCCCATACATTCTTTATTTTTTCTCTTTTTATACATACATCCTTTAAGAGCATCAACTTTCTTATCTCTGTTTCTTTCATTAAAATCGTGTATAAGGCACTATGATAGGCATGGAGTCATCTAATGATCCCGTTGGTTGTTCCTCACCGAGCTTTGTCAAACTTGGGAAAATGACAACTAAACACAGTTTTGTCAGTCTTGGGGCAACAACAACTAAACACTGAACTTTGTCAGTCTTGGGGAAAGAACAACTAAACACTGAGCTTTGTCAGTTGTGGGGAAATGACAACTAAGTGCCTGGAGCAAGGGGTTGGAGTCAGATGGCAGCCGCTGTCTGAACAGAGGACCAAATGCAGGGTAGGAATTAATTCCTACACCTGCCACCAGAAGCCAAGTATTTGCAAATCAGTCTTTCCCCATGACTTATACCATCTGTACTCATTTCTAATCAGAAAACTATTCTTTCATTTTAAAAACAACTTGAATTTTAAAGTTTTATATTAAGAAGTTATAGCTTCTATAGAGTGCATGCTTTCAACCACTTACCAATCAAGAGGATCACTTGAATACACACATCACAACATCACATCACTTTACTAGGGATATATTTTCACGGTTGTTGCAAGAGTGAAACCCATTTTTATCATGAGATCTTTCTGGTGCTTCAACAAATGGGTATTTGAATTGTAATACAAATCTATTTCATATTTTGTTTTTCTAATCTTCTCTGCAGAGCTTTCCAAACTGCTCTGCAGATGCTGGGTTAGTTGGAATCCATTGGGCATTTTTTAAGGAGTAGGCTTTAGGTAACTTACTTTCCTTCCCCACAAACCTCTAAGTGAGGGAGGTTACCATGATCTTCCATTTTGGTCTGAGATGTTGCTAATGTCTGTCATTCTACTCTCCTCTAATTATGGGGCAACAGGAGAGCTGGAATTCAGTTTTCACTGGTCTTGCATGATCTGATTCCAGCTTGCACTTCATCCAGCCCAGCATTTCTCATGATGTACTCTGCATATAAGTTAAGTAAGCAGGGAGACAATATACAGCCTTGACATACTCCTTTGCCTATTTGGAACCAGTCTGTTGTTCCATGTCCAGTTCTAACTGTTTCTTCTTAACCTGCATACAGATATCTCAGGAGGCAGGTCAGATGGTTTGGTATTCCCATCTCTTTAAGAATTTTCCACTTTAATATCTCTTTAATAATTTCTCTTAAGAATTTAAGTTTGTTGTGATCCACACAGTCAAAGGCTTTGGTGTAGTCAATAAAGCAGAAGTAGATGTTTCTCTGGAACTCTCTTGCTTTTTTGATGATCCACCGGATGTCGGCAATTTGATCTCTGATTCCTCTGGTTCCTTTTCTAAATCCAGCTTGAACATCTGGAAGTTATTCTTTTAACTTTTTAAACTTATATGCAGAGTACAACATGAGAAATGCTGGGCTGGATGAAGCACAAGCTGGAGTCAAGATTGCTGGGAGAAATATCAATAACTTTAGAGATGCAGATAACACCACTCTTATGGCAGAAAGCAAAGAACTAAAGAGCCTCTTGATGAAAGTGAAAGAGGAGAGTGAGAAAGTTTGTGTAAGTTCAACTTTCAGAAAACTAAGATCATGGCATCTTGGTCACATCATTTCATGGCAAATGGATGGGTAAAAAATGGAAACAGTGACAGACTTTATCTTTGGGGGCTCCAAAATCACTGTCGATGGTGACTGCAGCCATGAAATTAAAAGACAGTTGCTCCTTGGAATAAAAATTATGATCAACCTAGACAGCATATTAAAAAGCAGAGACATTACTTTACCAACAAAGGTCCGTCTAGTCAAAGCTATGGTTTTTCCAGTAGTCATGTATGTATGTGAGAGTTGGACTATAAAGAAAGCTGAGCACTGAAGAATTGATGCTTTTGAGCTGTGGTGTTGGAGAAGACTCTTGAGAGTCCCTTGAACTGCAAGGAGATCCAGTCCATTCTAAAGGAAATCAGTCCTGAATATTCATTGGAAGGACTGATGCTGAAGCTGAAACTCCAATATTTTGGCCACCTGATGCAAAGAAATGACTCATTGGAAAAGACCCTGATGCTGGGAAAGATTGAAGGCAGGAGGAGAAGGGGTCAACAGAGGATGAGATGGTTGGATGGCATCACTGACTCGATGGACATGAGTTTGAGTAAGCTCTGGGAGTTGGTGATGGACAGGGAAGCCTGGTGTGCTGCAGTCCATGAGGTCGCAAAGAGTTGGACATGACTGAGCAACTGAACTGACCTGTATGATCTGATACACTGTCATTGTTTCTTTTCCTTTTTTTTTTTTTAAAAAAATTACAGGTTATTTATTTATACTGTGCTGGGTCATGATTGCTGCCCACAGGCTCCCTCTAGTAGCAGCAAGAGGAGACTGCTCTTCTTTGTGGTGCGTGGACTTCTCACTGCAGTGGTTCCCTTCGTCGTGGAGCATGGGCTCTAGGCACTTGGACTTCGGTAATTGTGGCCCATGGGCTTAGTTATGCCGTGGCATGTGGAATCTCCCAGACCAGAGATCTAACCCATGTCCCCTGCATTGGCAGGAGGATTCTCAACCACTCTCAACCATTCTCAAACATGGACCACCAGAGAAGTCCCTGTTTCTTTTCTTTTATTGCCATCAACAACCCAAAATTGAGCAGACCTAAAGAGAACCTCTACAGACCTGGGCCAACCAATAAGCCAACCAAGGCATTCTCTGTTATGGAAAAATAATCCACAGGTGAATTTGGGGTTTGTTTGTTTGTTGCCAATTTAGGTTTAACTACATTCAAAACATTAATATGTTTAACTACAACCATTCAACAATGTCTCAGAGACACTGTCCTTATGATAATAGACTCTCTATTTTCTTTTGCTAATATTTTTTAAAGATAGTTTTAAATGTTATCCTTCATAAGGCACTATTTTATAGTAAGTGTTTTTGAACATATTATTTAAATGCCTAAAAGAATTTTAAACAAGACATTCTCAATGCAGTTAAACTTTAAATATTGATGTATTTATTCATATGGATTTAACAATTTATCCCCTATGGAAGACTAACCAAGTTTTCAAAAAGACTTTCCTTTTACACAATAGAACAAACTGATAGAGTGAGGTGGCACAGTACAGATGATAACATCTCCCCACCATTAATTTGAGAAGTAACCTTGTACATATACATTAACATAGCAAGATCTGGATTTTGGATAGCTATTGTCTTATGGAATTTGATTGTCTGTAAAAGTAAGCTTAAATTCATGGTTCTGATTCATGTGAAAAATAAAAATAATCACTAAAGGCCAAATTATTTGAAATATAAAGGTAGAACACATTCATGGCTAAGGTCAGGATCCTTTGGGGACGGGATGGCAGACTTGTTTAGAAGGTATGAAGCTTTATAAACACTAAGCAAAGGGTTATGGTGATGATAATTAAAAAATCAACATTAGGAAATGAAAATTCTTACCGCTTAAAGTAACCATTTTAAAAAACACTTCCACTCTCCCTCCTATAATTAACATTCTTCCTCATGACCTAAACTGACTGGAGAAAAGGAATTGGGGAAAAAAACTGGGATTTCATTATAAATTACAAAATTGCCATTCACTTAACCTCCTCCACTTTTTAGGCAAAGAATAAATCCCATTGTAATACTGAGAGGAAGAGAGTGAAACGTGTGGCATTTCCATCAGTAATCGTTCTTATGTTCTCACTAAGTTAGCCTGTCGGACCAGAGCGGACCTCAGTTCTTGTATTCTCCGTGCTGCTTCTTCTTCCCGCGAGGAACGTGACTCAGAGAAAAGGGCGACTTGATATTTAACCGATCCCTTTCGGCCTCTTCCTCCTCGTCGTATCTCTCATCCTCATCGTCATCCTCCGCATCGCTGCTCTGAGGACTGGAGGCCTGAGATCCCGACGGAGAAGGTGGTACCGAGGGCGGCCTGGGATACTTAAACCCTTCTGTCTGCCAAAGCCAAAAATAAGACACGAAACATCAGAACGACTTCTTGATTTTTCAGTGAGGTAAACACTTGGGATGTGCATTTAATAAAATCACAGTTGGATATTTTTTGTGGTCTGTTCAGGGTCTGTTAATTTTTACTTAATTTGACTCTGGTACCACCAAGTTCAAGAGAGATTCATTAAATAAATAGCTTCATTTTACTGAGCACTGAAATCTGCCAGGTGCTATGTGTATGTGTGAGCGTATTTAATCTCCAACCAATCCGTTCCTCCCTTTTACAGAAGAAAATTGAGGGTCCAAGAGGGTCCAAATGATTTTCCCAAGGTCATACAGCAAATGGTAGAGCACAGATTGGTTCCAGAAGACCTGAATATTTTCAGAGCCTCTACAGACCTGGGCCAACTAATAGGCCAGTCAAGATGTTCACTGCGATCTAAGTGTAACATTCTCAATTCTGGAAAAAACTAATCCATGGGTGAATGTGGGGTTTTCTTGGGTCAGTTTAGATTTAACTACATTTAAAACATCGTGCTGCAGTCCATGGGGTTGCAAAGAGTCAGACACGACTGAGCGACTGAACTGAACTGAAAACATTAATACGTTTAACCACAATCATTCAGCAATGTCTCAGAGACATTGTCTTTATTATAATTAAGTAGGATATTTTCTTTTTGCTAATAGTTTTACGATGATTTTGGGGATGATCTGGCTGTGACTGCCCGAGAGCCTTTAATATCTACTGCCATGATACCCTATTGAGATTAAACAGTCTCTATTTCATCCTTCAGATTTACTCAATCAAACTGCAGAACATGGGCAGCCTGGATATCCATGGACAGCCACCACTAGAAAGATTCCTGAAAGCCAAGCCACTTCGTTGACCTCAAAATTCTACCAGTTCCATTTATTTCAGTTAATGAGCATTTATCACTAGGTTTTAATCAATTGCCCTTCTACCTAAGATGCACTGAGATAACTCATTGGATAAACAGACACTGAGCACCACCTGTAGGACAGACTACCCTAACGCCACTGGGAAAACAAAGATGAAAAACAGGAGGCTTCATCAATCAGGAAAACAGATGGAACAGCACTTGTCATTCTGAATTTCAACTATTTTTTGACACTATTATGTCATATATATAGAATCACTTCAAGACTCTGATACTTTACCTGAAAACAATACAAAACAAGAGAAAAAAAAAAGAGCTGAGCATAGGAGTTCAATATTTATTTAGTTGAATTAGTTAAATAAATGGATGAATATAGCTGAATTATCATTCAGGGCAGTGACCACCTCTATAATAATCTAAGCAAGTCACTCTGAGGACATGGACATGGGAACTGAAACAATCACGGACATGGGAACTGAAATTTATATACTGAGGGATTTATGAAGCCCTTTCATTTTCTCTATTAGCAAATTTTACCTCAGGTTAGCTTTCTAGATCTGGTCCTCAAACACCAAATAAAGGTGAATATAAGGTTTGGGGGAAAATTGTTTATGGTAAAAATGACTCCTGACTGAAACACTACATCTACATTTGGAGTATCTATGAATACTTGACGAAGACCTCTAGCTTTTAGAAATCCTTGAATTTGATGACTCTTGTAATTGCTCACAATCCTTGCAGAGCCCACAGAAGCTTATCAATGAAGATTTACATGAGATGTTGCCTCTTGTGGGGCATGGAACTACTAAGCTAAAATAGATCTCAGGATCAATGGCAGGGCTTTCATCTTTTCGCACCTAAGTGTTCACCTGGTGGGGAGGGGACAGAGAAGTTTAGCTCTTGGACCACTGTGTAGACTGCTGCAAGGACTTATTCCACTGAAGAGAAATGTCTGATACTGCTCTACTTACAGCTGTGTTTCCTTCTAAGTAAATGTGATGACAAGTAGTCGCCTCTAGTCTCATGAATATAAATGTCTAAGGTGACTTTAGAGGAAGACTCCCTGGTGGGCATGGCTGAATGGAATAGAAATGGTCATCTAGTCCAATTTCTACTATGGTGCTTGAAGTCTATTATTCTTGCTGAGTCATCAACCAATATTTAAACATCTCCTTGGGTAGCAAATTCACTTCTGATGAAAGGAAGCCACTTTACTTTTCGACAGCTCTCAAAAGAACAGATGTCTCAGAGAAGTTTCAGGCACCAAAGCACAAGAGTTTTCATTTGAACGTGCTTCGTCAGTGACATGAAGTAGCTGATTGCTGATCCTAGTAGGCTAACTGAATTGTGGGCTTAGAGATGGTCTGACTTGTCAGTTTCTCTACTTGTTTTGTTGCGACACTATGAAAAAGTATAATAATTTGTGAATTTAGCTACTTTCAAATAAAAGGACTTACTACACATAAACCTTTTAGCTTTCAAAACAAATGAACAATACATAAACTGTTTACCGTTGGTGGTGATGTGGGTTCCATGTGGAATTTTTCTGGAAAGGCTCTTCTTAATGTCAGGAGCCTGGCATGCTGGTAATACTGTGATAGAAAATCAATCCATGGTTAAAAAACACTTATATATTTATATCTCAGTGGCCAAATTATTATATAAAAATCTTATTATCCCACTTATAAATGTATATACTTTAAACTGGCAGATTTTAGTCATCCTAAACTTAAGAATCAAAAAGCCATGACATTGCTGTGTAATACTGGGAACTCAACCAGGTTCTCTGTGACAACCTAGAGGGATGAGATGGGGGGGTGGAAAGAAGGTCAAGAGGAGGGGATATATGTTTACTTACGGCTGATTCACATTTTATGGCAGAAAGCACCACAACATTCTAAACAATTATCCTCCAATTAAAATAATTTTTAAAATATGGTAATTTATAGGTTTATTATTTTTCAGTGAATAAATAAATAAGTATTACCAAAAATTTGAAGGGAAGGCCATCCTTCTAAGTAAATGAACTCTTACTTGAACTCTGAATTGAGCACAAAGGTGATTGAAAACACTGGTTTTATTCTACAGAGAAGGAGTATGGTGTGGAAAAAAGTTGGGGCATGAATAGTCAGACAAACTGGATTTAAATCGTGCTTCAGATATTAAGAAAGAAACATAACTTTTACGTGCCTTATCATCCTGCTTTCATTATAAGATGAAGACAGTAAAATTAATCTTCCAGGTAATAAGCGTAACTGTCAGCATTAGTGTGTGTGTATCCTCAGCTGATGGCTGCATCTGTCATTTGTCAGCCAGAGTTCAGCAGTATATAAGCAGCTACATTATGTGAAGGCAAAGTCAATTTAGTTTTTATTAAATTATCCAGTCTTGCTTGGAAAATCCTATGGACAGAGGAGCCTGGTAGGCTGCAGTCCATGAGGTCGCTGAGAGTCAGACACGACTGAGTGACTTCACTTTCACTTCTCACTTTCATGCATTGGAGAAAGAAATGGCAACCCACTCCAGTGTTCTTGCCTGGAGAATCCCAGAGATGGGGGAGCCTGGTGGGCTGCCGTCTACGGTGTCGCACAAAGTCAGACACGACTGAAGCGACTTAGCAGCAGCAGCAGCAGCAAGATGTATGAACATCTATCTGAGTATTTATAAACTTACTGCAGAATAGAATGGAGGTATTTCCTGTACCTGTCATTTGAAGAAACAAGATTATTCCCACTCCCCATTGTAGTTGAAAAATGTGATCATATTATCTCTTAGAGTGAAACAAAACAGGGACTTTCTTCTTGATGTTTTCCTCATCTTCATGAAACAATATCTGTAATGCATCAAGTTAAGCCCTAGCAATAGAATAATTAGTAAGCTCATGGCTAGATCTCTCTGAACTGGCTGTTCTGGTCTCAAACTAAATATGCAGAATTGGAGTTAGGACTTTGCAAACTCCCATCAAGTTAAAAGTAGTCATAGTAAGTATGTGAGAACATCAGTGAGATCTTAACAATGATGATACAGATTGACCTTATAGATGGCAACTCAGATCAGATCTTTTATAGTCCAGGGGGGATTTTTAAAGGGGTCCTCTGTGTAGATCACAGACGTGCTTACTCTGCCTAAGTATCTCCAGTCCAGAAGATCTGAGAGCCTCTCGGTTCGATTCCTTTGAATAATCCTCTGGCGGCGTGACTGTTTGCAAAATCCGTAGAGAAACTGAGTCAGTTGATTGCAAGAATCATCAGGTGAGCGGAACCGCCTGTCAACGATGTAAATTCCTGAGGGACACAAACGCGAGCGCACAAGTAAAGGCAGGGCTAACCTTGGAGCGTTTCTACTCCTGTTCCTTAGGATCCATCATGGACCGCATGCTTATCCACTCCCTGACTCCCCTACTGCTTCTGCTTCATCCTTTCCCTTCCAAGACTGTATTTCTCCTGTGATTTCCTTCTAATAGCTCACAACTCTCACTAACATACAGCCAACCAAATGAATGTTGCCATAAAAAATCTGGCACAACAGGGCTACCCCAGATCAGTGGTCATCCTTGGGGCTGCTGGCTAACCAGAGTCTCCACGGTAAAGACTGAATCTCAGTGCTTTTCAGGTTCCCCAGTGTCCCCACTGTGCACCATGGGGGTGAGACTACAGCTATCACCCAAGGAAAGACAACGCTGACAATGCGACTCTAGAAGACCAGAGGATCAGCATGTCCAGGCAGAGCATCCAGCCCATTCTAATTTTTCTTGCTGCTAGGCAACATGGACACAGAGATGATGACACCATCTGCCATCTTAAATGTGAATTTTGATAACTCAGTAGTTGGAACTTACAAACTAATTATGCTGACCAATACACATACTCTAAAGCAATGGATATCATAATATTACTTCCAGGTAATAGGAGACCAAACCAGTTCAGAAAAATGAAAAGGTGAAAAGGCAAGATTTGTCCAAGTTTAGCACTCCTTTTGGAGAAGGGGATGGCTACCTACTCCACTATCTTTACCTGGAGAATCTCATGAACAGAGGAACCTGGTGGGGTACAGTCACTGGGGTCACAAAGAGTTGGACATGACTGAGCAACTAATACTTTCATTTTCACACTTTGTAGTTTGACTTTTAAGCAATATATTCGATATTAATATCATCCTTATCTTTTCTATGGACCTTATAAGTAATCTACTTTTAATCAACCAAGAAGTATAAATATTAATTGGGGTTTCCCTATTGACTCAGCAGTAAAGAATCTGCCTGCAATGCAAGAGACCCAGGTTTGATCCCTGGATCAGGAAAAATCCCCTGGAGGAGGGCATGGGATTCCACTCCAGTATTCTTGCCTCGGAAATCCCATGGACAGAGGAGCCTGGCAGGCTACAGTCTATGGGGTCACGGAGACCAACACAACTTAGCGACTAAACGACAACAAATAAAACAATCGTCATCGGGATAGTGTTAGAGTTGGGCTCTGTAAAGACTCTGTGCTTTGTTTGGTAAGAGGTCCCTTCTCCTTGGTTGGGTTCATGATGAAAAGCCTCACCGTATGCAGTGGGGTCAGCCACATGCTCCTGCATGAAACAGCCAAAGCCAGAGAGATTGGTGGTCACACTGGGGATGCCCATCACAGTGCATTCAGCTGCCAGGGGAAACAGAAAAAAGCTTGGCTTCAGACCAGCAATTATACCCTGCTATACATCCAGAGAAGGAAATTGCTCCAGTCCTAGTAACAGCAATGCTTGTTTTGTGCCAGGCACAGTATTAAGCTCCTTACATGCATGAATAAATTTAATCTTCTTGAGCAGCCAGTGAAGTAACGCTATCACTATCCCCATCTTATAGATGAAGACACTGAGGCCCAGGGAGTTTAAATAGCTTTCCCAGCTTCACAAAGCCAGGGAATGTGGTGGAGCTGGGATTTGTAGCCAGGTCGCCAGCCCCAGAGCTGCTCAGAACTGCTACCTTACACTGCTTCTCTCATTCCAGCTGCCTTTCTTTTGCTCTGTTCAAAGCTTGTGTCTCTAAATATATGGCAAGTTTATGCAGTAAGCCAACTCACTGGGAAAAGACCCTGATGCTGAGAAAGACTGAGAGCAAGAGAAGCAGATGACAGGAAGAGATGGTAGGATGGCATTACCAACTCAATGGACATGAGTTTGAGCAGGCTCCAGGAGATGGTGAAGAACAAGGAAGCCTTGCATGCTGCAGTCCATGGGGTCGCAAAGAGTCGGGAGACGACTGAGCGACTGAACAACAAAATATGTTATGGACAAGACCAGTTCCTCCCCTCATTTTCGTCTCTTTTGCCACCAATCTCTTCCACTTTCTCAGGTGCTCAGCGAAACCATGGTTTATTTCAATCCTCTATCACCTTTTAATCAAAACCTTTTCTCCAGACAATCTCAGATGTTACCTCACTCAAGGATGATTGAATTGTTAACATGAAATTTATATTCAATTATGGAATTTTTCTTGGTTGATTAGTGGGGATGGTGGATAAAAAAAATTTCCTCATGACCCATGTACTCCTATTCTGCAAGTATTTCCTCTTGGTTTAGCTCCAGAGAGTAGTGGTTTTCAAATCTGGGGAAAGATGGATGAGGAGAAGAAATTGAATTAGGGATTAATGACTCATTTGAGAATGTGATGAAACCCTAGAACTCCTCCCCAGAAAAATTTTGCCTACAATTCTATGAAACTTCACAGATCCTTAGTTTTATTAAATATTCTTTTACACTTTTGGAAGAAAAGTTATGACCAACCTAGATAGCATATTGAAAAGCAGAGACATTACTTTGCCAGCAAAATCCGTCTAGTCAAGGCTATGGTTTTTCCAGTGCTCATGTATGGATGTGAGAGTTGGACTGTGAAGAAGGCTGACCACCGAAGAATTGATGCTTTTGACCTGTGGTTTCGGAGAAGACTCTTGAGAGTCCCTTGGACTGTGAGGAGATCCAACCAATCCATTCTGAAGGAGATCAGCCCTGGGATTTCTTTTGAGGGAATGATGCTAAAACTGAAACTCCAGTACTTTGGCCACCTCATGTGAAGAGTTGACTCATTGGAAAAGACTGATGCTGGGAGGGATTGGGGGCAGGAGGAGAAGGGGACGACAGAGGATGAGATGGCTGGATGGCGTCGCTGACTCTATGGACGTGAGTCTGAGTGAACTCCGGGAGTTGGTGATGGACAGGGAGGCCTGGCGTGCTGCGGTTCATGGGGTCGCAAAGAGTTGGACACGACTAAGCAACTGAACTGAACTGAACTGAATACAATTTCAGGCACCTTTGTAAACACCGTATGTGTCCACTGAATGAAATTAATGAAGTCAGTGTTTATCTTCTCTGGGTTTTCTCAAAACATAAAACACAGATTTTAATACTTTCCAGAGTGAGAGTTGGCACCACATAAAGCAATTTTTCTAAAAAATTATCTAATATGCTAATACCAAACCTATACCACCAAAGTTTCTGCTATTTCTGTAATTCAAGTTAGGAAATAAGGGGCCAATTTCTTTTAGTTAATTTAAAACAGAGAAGGATTCAGTCACTGTTTGGCATGGATTTCTCACACACCCCTTTTCATCTATTTATCTTTTATAACAGCTTTGCTGGCCTTTGTCTTAAGCTAGATATAGCTCTTCAGGTTAAGTTTGCCTTTGTCCTATAATATGATATTCTGGTGGGAAATAAAAGCCTTCTCTTTATCCAGTATAAATGACTTCCCACATTCCCGTTGTCACTCATGGTTTGGTTTTGTCCTTTTTTGTCCTCCATATTTACAGTTGAAAATTATATTACTTACTAGAAAGAATAGGAGTACCAAAGTTGCCAGTTCGTCAAGTGAATTGTTTCAATGTATCTCAAAAGATAGTTACTTTATTAAAAACAATTTAAGATAACTGTTTGGGCATTTTACAAGTAAGAAAATACTGCCTTCACGAAAATGGAATTGGTGCCAAAAACAACTTTTAGAACTACGAGAGAGAGAACTGGAGGATTCAGATTAGTAACTTTACTATGTCATGTTTCAAGAATGGGTAATTCTTTATTAATCTTTCCGCAAACATTCTTATGGTTTTACAGCTGCTGGCAAATTATTCTTGCTGGAGCCTAAGACAATATAAAAGGAACTTTATCAAAAGATGCAGAGCCTTGTCACTCCTGTTGTAAAGAGTATAGTATCCTATTTATATAGACTTTAAAATTCTATACTTAAATTCTGGGGTCAGAATGTAAAGATTAGAAAAACCTTCCTCATAATTCAGCCTATGACCGCTCTCACCCTAATTGCTGCTGCCCCTTACTTAGACCATGATGACACTGAGATGCAGAAGGCAAAATGTATTCATTATAAATAAAAATGTTTTCTGAGCCTTTTATTTTCAATTATAAATAGAATTATAGCTGTACTGGGAGGAAAATCTCTGATTACCAAGAAGATGGAAAAGTCATCAATGTCTTCTTTGCATTGGCATATAAAATAATTGTTTCCTTTTTAATTAGGCATTTCAGTACAAATACAAATTGCCAGCCCCTGATGCCATTGACAAGCAAGTTAGTAGGATACAGAAAAGAAAAAAAGACAGTGGATCTGAGAATCTACCACCTGTGGAAAAAAAAGGAGGGTGGGCAGGTGCGGAGTCTGAATGGAATTACGTCATTGGCATAATGCCTACCACCAAACTGACATGCTATCTTTACCTCTTTTTTTGAGAGACAAGGGTGTGAAGATGACTTTTCACCATACATCTCTTTATACTATTTGTGTCTTTAACCATGTGAATGCATTATGTAATTAAAAGATAAATATATCCTTAACTTAAAAAAGGATTCTTCTGAAATAAATTTTGTAACAGTTTCAGAAATAATCGTTTCTCATATTAATTTCCTTGTAGTTAGTTTCTCCTTCATATTAATGGATAAGACTGGTGAATTTAACTAAAAAGATATATTCTTTATAAAACAGTCTTTTTCTTTGGAATGCAATGAGGCAACAATTCAGATACTAAAATATGCCCAACCACAACCTCTTACACTTATATAAAAGATTACATAGTATGTCCTCAGGCTTCCCAGGTGGCACTAGTCGTAAAGAACCTGTCTGCCAATTCAAGAGACACAGGAGAGGTGGGTTTGATCCCTGGGTTGGGAAGATACCCTGAAGGAGGGCACAACCACCCACTCCAGTATTCTTGCCTGGAGGATCTCATGGACAGATGAGGCTGGCGAGCTACAATCCATAGGGTCGCAAAGAGTTGGGCACAACTGAAGTTGACCTTAGCATGCACACATGCATTATGTCCTTACGCTTATGTCAGAAGCAACAAAGCGTAAATCTGATCTGGGATAGATCCGACCAAAATCACTTTTAAAACAAACAAAACCAGAACCTTAGTAGAAATGACATATCAACTTGGAATATTACATACTTATGTGTAGAATAATATTCTAATACAGTTTAAAGCATCTCACAATCTATACATGTCACATACCTGGAGTATAACCCCAAGGTTCATAGTATGATGGAAATACTCCAAGATGACAACCTCGGACAAACTCTTCATAATCCATGGGTAGCAAGGGGCTGGTGGAGGACAGGAACTCTGGGTGCAAAATCAACTGAAAGAAGAAAAAAAAATCTAATGAGAAAAAAGAGAAAAGAAAGAATAAATCAGAGCAAAAAAATCTCCTAAAGTTTTTTTATTTCAGAATTTAAATACTATAGAATCCTTGTGTTATAGACTCAGGGGAAAGGAAGAGAGATAAGGAAAAAGGAAAAGGTCTGGGTGTTTTTTTCTCCCCTCTCTATTCTCTGTGAATATCTACTCTAAGGACTGATTTCCCCTCAAGTTCCCAGGCCTAGATTGGAGGATATAGAGTTGTGTCCATTTTTGTTCTCATGCAACCCAGCCTTTATTGACAGTAAAGATTTTATTTGCTTTTCTACCTGCTGGCCCCTGTCTTGTTTTTCAATTTATTCCCACCAGGAACAGAAAAGAAGGGAGCTACCCTTCCACGACAAGTGAAATGGAACTGAGGGCCAGTTGCAAGCTGTAATGTCCCTGAACTGGAGACAGGAAGAAGGGCAGGACATCCTGATAGGATATTTTCACCATGTGAGTACAATGGTCAAAAATAACCTCCAGAGCAGAGGTTATAGAAAAATGCAGTAAACAACTAAGATGCAATGAGTTTGAGCATTACCTTTCCTTTTAGCATAATTGATTTTTTTTAAGTTTATGCAATTTGATTTCACAAAACACTTGTGTTTAAAACTGGCACACAGCATTCTGAACAGTTAGCAATTGGCTCGCGGGCACTGTATGAGCCTTTTCTTGGACTGCACAGCCTGTGTGTGTGTGCACTAGTCACTTCAGTTGTGTCCGACTCTTTGCGACCCCATGGACTGTGTCGCCTGCCATGCTCCACTGTCCACGAGATTCTTCAGGCAAGAATACTGAAGTGAGTTGCCATGCCCTCTTCCAGGGGATCTTCCCAACCCAGGGATTAAATCTGTATCTCTTACGTCTCCTGTATTAGCAGGAGGGTTTCCACTAGCGCCACCTAGGAAACCCCGCAGCCTTTAATTTTCTGCCAAGGCAGAGACCAGACTGCAGCTATACTTGGACAGCTATGACTAGAACAGCTATGACTAGAACAGCTACTTAGCTGGTAACCTAGATAAATGAGTTCTATTTCTCCTACTTATTAAAATGATGACTTATGAAATTTAATATAATTATAATATATAAATTATATTACTACAGTACTTTAAAATCAGATTTTTCTAATTCATTTATTAGAATTTAATTTTCATAACTTACTTAGCTATGAGGGGAGGCTGATAAGTAACCTAAAATTGGTTTGGTGAGAATTTTAATAAAATGGGGAAATAGAATTTTATATATATATTTTTTCATATATAGCATGTTTTATATATTTTTATTTGTTTATATGTAAACATGTTTATATATAACTTGAAATAATGTCAAATTTACAGAAAAGTTGCAAGTATAATGTGAAGAGAATTAATATTTTTCCATATGTGTATAAATTGCTGACTAGATACTCATATCCACAAATACTTAACGTGTGTTTCCTACAAACAAGAATATTCTCCCTTAAAAAACTAAAAATAGAGTAACCATGCTGCTGCTGCTGCTAAGTCGCTTCCGTCATGTCTGACTCTGTGCGACCCCATAGACAGCAGCCCACCAGGCTCCCCCATCCCTGGGATTCTCCAGGCAAGAACACTGGAGTGGGTCGCCATTTCCTTCTCCAATGCATGAAAGTGAAAAGTGAAAGTGAAGTCGCTCAGTCATGTCTGACTCTCAGTGACCGCATGGACTGCAGCCTACTCTGTCCATGGGATTTTCCAGGCAAGAGTACTGGAGTGGGGTGCCATTGCCTTCTCCGAGAGTAACCATATGATCCTGCAATTCCACTGCTGGGTATGTATCTGGAGAAAACTCTAATTTGAAAAATACCATGCACCCCAGTGTTTACAGCAGCACTATTTACAATAGCCAAGACATGGAAGAAACCTAAATGTCCATTGATAGATAAATGGATAAAAATGAAATATTACTCCATAAAAAGTGAAATAATGCCATTTGCAGCAACATGGATGGACCTAAAGAGTATCATATTAAGTGAAATAAGTCAGATAAAGACAAATATCATATGATATCACATATGCATAGAATCTAAAAGATGGTACAAATGACCTTATTTACAAAATAGAAATAAACTCATAGCCATAGAAAACAAACTTATGGTCACCAAAGGAAACAGTGAGGGAGAGGGGAAGAGAGATAAACTACAAGTCTGGGATTAACATATATACACTACTGTATATAAAATAAGGAAACAATGGGGTCCTACTGTATAGCACAGGAAATGAGACTCATATCTTATAATACAAATAACTTATAGTGGAAAAAACTAAAAAAGAATATATATGTATATATAGCTGAAACACTTTGCTGTATGGTTGAAATTAACAATTGAAATAAGAGTATATTCTTCCAAAGAGATTACTTTGAAGAAAAAAGAACCCTAATTTGGGATATACAGCAATAATGATGACAATAGTTGTCTAATACTTTATATACTATAAATCAGTTTCACATATATTACCTCATTTAATTTTAGCAACACTGTGTGATAAGGAGAGTAGACATTCTGATTGTCCTTATTTTATTTCTAGTTTTAAAAATAAGGAAACTAAGACTTTGCAAGCATATGTCAATAGATCCATAAATAGGAGATATATAACACTAAAGAAGAAATGAAATGGTAAAATGTCCCAAACTAGTACCTATAAATGATGGTTTATTCAATCATAAGAGTTACAAATTGGCAAAGAAAATGAATAAAGTATTTTCTTCCACAAAACATAATTTTAATTCCTATTACATGCAAAGTACTGCACTAGGAAAAGAGGCCCAAAGAGACAGACTCTTGACTGTGTCTATGTCTACAAGCCCGAATCCCACTGTACTCAGTTGGCAAATAGCAGCAAAGAGGGATTTGAAAGGCATTGTGCCTGTTTTGGCATTTCCAAACAGGAAAATTTGTTCTCTTCAAAGCCCATTTTGAAACATGAAAACATCATGGCTCATGCGTTTTGTTCCCAGCCAAAGGGAATAACAGCACAACTAAAATAAGAACACAGCTGTTCTACATCCTAAGACAGCCAATGGCAGAAGCCCAGGGCAGAGGAAGGGATGTTAGAGGTCAGCCCAAGGTCACAGGGAGGATTAAATGAGATCCTGTGTGCAAAGCCCCCCAGCAGAGCAGCTGGTTCACAGCAAGACCTGGATCAGTCAACATACAACAAAAACTTGTCAGGCGGTATTTATTCTGGGAAGGAAGCAAGGTCCCCGGAAATTAGTTTGCTTTCACAGTGGGCAGCACAGGGTCCAGATCTGAAATCTGCGGTCCAGACTTTTCTCACTATGCCTCAAAACTGAGGCAGGATCAATGATAAATTCAGATTCAAAATTATCTGCAATGCTTCCTGAATCAAACGGTCACATTAATATAAAAAAAACTTGCCAATTCAGTTGGAGAGTGAAGAATCACTCTATAGCTGTCTATAAACATGCAGGTAATCCAATAGATACTTACACTGTCAAACTTTTAAAGAGCACTATTAATAAAATAAAATACCTAATTCTGAATTGACCGAAGTTTATCTCAGTGCTTTGAATGTATATTGTTAGAGCTATTCTTTGGAAAACAAACTTACAGTTAGCAGGAGCTCAGGCGGGGGGGGATAAATTTAGAGATGCAGATTGGCACATACACGCTACTATATAAAAATGGGCTTCCCTGATAGCTCAAATGGCAAGCAATCTGTCTGCAATGCAGGAGACCCAGGTTCGATCCCGGGGTCAGGAAGATCCCCTGGAAAAGAGAATGGCAACCTACTCCAGTATTCTTGCCGGGAAAATCCCATGGACAGAAGAGCCTCGAGGGCTACAGTCCACGGGATGGCAAGGAGTTGGACACAACTGAGCAACTGACACTTCCACTTTCATGTATAAAATAGATAACAAGTAAGTATCTATTCTATAGCACAGGGACTCTACTCAATATTTTGTAATGACCTATATGGGGAAAGAAGTTTTTAAAAAGGAGCTGATATATGTGTATGTATAACTGATTCAGTTTGCTGTACAGCAGAAATAAACACAACACTGTAAATCAACTATACTGCAACAAAAATTTTAAACAGGTAAAGAGAGGCTATTCTTTTATTTCTTCTCTGTATGTTTGTCTTATATTAAACAGTGAATATCTGAAAATATTCATGAGCTTAACTGCATAAACACGATTTCTTTGAGAAGCCTGCTAAACAGGGTACGTATGATTTATTTAGGGCTTCCTGGTGGCTTAACAGTAGAATCTGCCTGCCAATAGAGGAGACATGGGTTCGTTCCCTGGGTTGGGAAGATTCCTTGCAGAAGGAAATGGCAACCGCTTCACTATTCTTGCCTGGGAAATCCCATGGACAGAGGAGATTAGGGGGCTCTAGTTCATGGGGTGGCAAAGAGTCAGACACGACTGAGGGACTAAACAGCAACCTCTTCTTTCCATTTTGCTCTCTCTTCCTTGTGTCTGGCTGCACCTCTCTGCCTGCTCTTGCTTTCCACTTCTTTATCCTTCACAGGCATTTCTGTCAATAAGTTTTCATAACTACTTCTGTCTCGGTATCTGATTTTCAGAGGACAAAAACTGAGAAAACAGATAAGACGTGATCACCAGCTCAAAAAAACCACAGTCTCTGGAGAAATGGACACATTAAATTAAAATATATAGAATTCAGTGTGATAACTCCTATAATTGCAGAAGATACAGACAAGGAAACAATTGTTCTGTCTGGAGTAGGTAAATGTATATTAAGGAAAAGCGTAAGAAAGAGATGACTTTGAGGTTAGATTCCAAAAGAATTGTTCAAATAACAGAAATAAGATTATTTCAGAGGGAAAAAATATCAGCAATTACATAGAGATATGAAAGTGTTTCACATGTTTAGGAAATAAGTTACTTGTCCATTCCTAGGAATTGCTTCACTGTTATCATACTTTTTTAAAAACACCAGTCTGTATTTATTGTACATAATAAGCATCAAGCACAGATAGATCATCAGAGGAAGAGTCAAAATTTTAGATATGGATGTGACATGAAATCAAATCACACTGGCCTCCAAAATCAAGTCCCCTGGGGATTCTCATTCCCTTTGCCGGATCCCCAGGTTGGGAATTCTGTTGTGGGTCCTAGAAATTTCTTAACAGTGAGAGCATTTCTTTGGTATAATTGTTCTGTAGTTTGTGGGTCATCTGCTCTATGGCTCTATGGTGAGGCTAATGGCGACCTCCTCTAAGAGGGCTTATGCCACACGCTGTGTGACCCAGGTCTGCTGCACCCAGAGCCCCTGCCTCTGTGGCAGGCCACTGCTGACTCATACCTCTGCAGGAGACACTCAAACACTCAAAGGCAGGTCTGGCTCAGTCTCTATGGGGTCTCTGGGTCCCAGTGTGCAGAAGATTTTGTTTGAGCCCTCCAAGAGTCTCTGGCGGGTATGGGGTTTGATTCTAAATGCAATTTCACCCCTCGTACCATTTTGCTGGGGCTTCTCCTTTGCCTTTGGATGTGGAGTATATTTTTTTGGTGAGATCCAACATTATTCTGTCGATGGTTGTTCAGCAGCAAGTTGCAATTTTGGAGTTCTTGCAGGAGGAGATGAGCTCATGTCTTTCTACTCCACCATCTTGCTTCCCCCCAGAAAAATATCCCCAGGGAATTTGATTTTGGAGGCCAGTGGGATTTGATTACAGCACTTACACAGGACCAGGGAAACAGATTCTTGGAGGGCACAAACAAAACCATGTGCATATCAGCAGCCAGGAGAAAGGAACAGTGCCTCCACAAGAGACTGAGCCAGACTTGCCTGTGAGTGTCCAGGAGTCTCTGGTGGAGATGTGGGTCGACAGCGGCCCGTTGCAGGGTCGGGGCACTGAATACAACAGTGCGTGCACAAATCCTTTTGAAGGAGGTTGCCATTATCTTCATTACCCCTACCATAGTTTGGCCTCAGTCAAACAACAGGGAAGGAACACAGCCCCACCCATCAAAAGAAAATTAGAATAAAGATTTACCAAGCATGGCCCCATCCATCAGAACAAGACCCAGATTCCCCCACAGTCAGTCTCTCCCATCAGAAAGCTCCCATAAACCTCTTATCTTTATCCATCAGAGGGCAGACAGAATGAAAACCATAATCACAAAAAATTAACCAAACTGATCACATGGACCACAGCCTGTCTAACTCAATGAAACTATGAGCCATGCCATGTAGGGCCACCCAAGACAGACAGGTCATAGGGGAGAGTTCTGACAAAACGTGGTCCACTGGAGAAGGGAATGGCAAACCACTTCAGTATTCTTGCCTGAGAACCTCATGAACACTATGAAAAAGCAAAAAGATAGGACACTGAAAGATGAACTCACCAGGTCTGTAGGTGCCAAATATGCTACTGGAGAAGAGTGGAGAAATAACTCCAGAAAAAAGGAAGAGACAGAGCCAAAGCGAGAACACCCAGTTGTGAATGTGACTGGTGATGGAAGCAAAGTCCAATGCTGTAAAGAAGAATATTGCATAGGAACCTGAATGTTAGGTCCATGAATCAAGGTAAATTGGAAGCGGTCAAATAGGAGATGGCAAGAGTGACAACTGACATTCTAGGAATCAGTGAACTAAAATGGACCGGAATGGGTGAATTTAAATCAGATGACCATTATATCTACTCCTGTGGGCAAGAATCCCTTAGAAGCAATAGAGCAGACCTCTTAGTCAACAAAAGAGTCCTAAATGCAGAACTTGGATGCAATCTCAAAAATGACAGAACTATCTCTGTTCGTTTCCAAGGCAAACCATTCAATATTACAGTAATCCAAGTCTATGCCCCGACCAGTAACGCAGAAGAAGTTGAAGTTGAACAGTTCTGTGAAGACCTACAAGATCTTGCAGAACTAACACCAAAAAAAGATGTCCCCATCATCATAGTGGACTGGAATACAAAAGTAAGAAGTCAAGAAATACCTGGAGTAACAGGCGATTTTGGCCTTGGAGTACAAAATGAAGCAGGGCAAAGGTGAACAGAGTTTTGCCAAGAGAACACATTGGTCATAGCAAACACCCTCTTCCAACAACACAAGAGACAACTCTACACATGGACATCACCAGATGGTCAACAGTGAAGTCAGATTGATTATATTCGTTGAAGCTGAAGATGCAGAAGCTCTATCCTGTCAGCAAAATCAAGGCCAGGAGCTGACTGTGGCTCAGATCATGAACTCTTTATTGCCAAATTCAAACTTAAACTGAAGAAAGTGGGGAAAACCACTAGACCATTCAGATATGACCTAAATCATATCCCTTATGATTATACAGTGGAAGTGACAAATAGATTAAAGGGATTAGATTTGATGGACAGAGTGCCTGATGAACTATGGACAGAGGTTTGTGACATTGTACATAAGGCACTGATCAAGACCATCTCCAAGAAAAAGAAATGCAAAAAGGCAAAATGGTTGTCTGAGGAGACCTTACAAATTGCTGAAAAAAGAAGAGAAGCTAAAGGCAAAGGAGAAAAGGAAAGATATACCCATCTGAATGCAGAGTTCCAAAGAATAGCAAGGAGAGATAAGAAAGCCTTCTTCAGTGATCAATGCAAAAAAATAGAGGAAAACAATAGAATGGGGAAGACTAGAGAGCTCTTCAAGAAAATTAGAGATACCAAGGGAATATTTCATGCAAAGATGGGCACAATAAAGGACAAGAATGATATGGACCTAACAGAAACAGGAGATATTAAGAAGAGGTGGCAAGAATGCAGAGAACTATACAAAAAAGATCTTTATGACCCAGATAACCACGTTGGTGTGATCACTCACCTAGAGCCAGACATCCTGGAGTGTGAAGTCATGCGGACCTTAGGGAGCATCACTACAAGCAAAGCTAGTGGAGGTGATGGAATTCCAGTTGAGCTATTTCAAATCCTAAAAGATGATGCTGTGAAAGTGCTGCACTCAATATGCCAGCAAATTTGGAAAACTCAGCAGTGGCCACAGAACTGGAAAAGGTCAGTTTTCATTACAATCCCAAAGAAAGGTAATGCCAAAGAATATTCAAACTACCCCACAATTGCACTCATCTCATACATTAGTATAGTAATGCTCAAAATTCTCCAAGCCAGGCTTCAATAATATGTGAGGCGTGAACTTTCAGATGTTCAAGCTGGTTTTAGAAAAGGCAGAGGAACCAGAGATCAAAAGGTAGAGAGCTCCAGAAAAACATCAACTTCTGCTTTACTGACTATGCCAAAGCCTTTGACTGTGTGGATCACATCAAACTGTGGAAAATTCTTAGAGCTGGGAATACCACACCACCTTACCTGCCTCCTGAGAAATCTGCATGCAGGTCAAGAAGCAACAGTTAGAACTGAACATAGAACAACAGACTGGTTCCAAATTGCGAAGGGAGTATGTCAAGGCTGTGTATTGTCACCCTGCTTATTTAACTTATATGCAGAGTATATCATGAGAAACGCTGGGCTGGATGAAGCACAAGCTGGAATCAAGACTGCCGGGATAAATAGCAATAACTTCAGATATGCAGATGACACCACCCTTATGACAGAAAGTGAAGAGGAACTAAAAAGCCTCTTGATGAAAGTGAAAGAGGAGAGTGGAAAAAGTTGGCTTAAAACTCAGCATTCAAAAAACTAAGATCATGGCATCCTGTCCCATCACTCCATAGCAAATAGATGGAGAAACAATGGAAACAGTGACAGAGTTTATTTTGGAGGGATCCAAAATCACTGCAGATGGTGACAGCAGCCATAAAGTTAAAAGACACTTGTTTCTTTGAAAAAAAGCTATGACCAACCTAGACAGCGTATTAAAAAGTAAACACGTTACTTTGCCAGCAAAGGCCCATCTAATCTAAGCTATGTTTTTCCAGCAGCTGTTTATGGGTATGAGAGTTGGATGATAAGGAAAACTGAGTATTGAAGAACTGATGCTTTTGAACTGTGGTGCTGGAGAAGACTCATGGACTGCAAGGAGATCCAACCAGTCAATCCTAAAGGAAATCAGTCCTGAATATTCACTGGAGGGATTGATGCTGAAGCTGAAACTCCAATACTTTGGTCACCTGATGCAAAGAACTGACTCATTGGAAAAGACCCTGGTGCTGGGAAAGACTGAAGGCAGGAAGAGAAGGGGATGACGGAGGATGAGATGTTTGGATGGCATCACCGACTCAATGGACATGAGTTTGAGCAAACTCCAGGAGATGGTGATGGACAGGGAAGCCTGGTGTGCTGCAGACTATGGGGTCACAAAGAGTTGGACATTACTGAGTGACTGAACTGAACCTTGACATGAAAGGTTCTGAGAAAAACAGAAATCAAAGGGGAAATAACATGCTTTCTCGCTCCCACTATTTTCTTTCCAAGATACAAAAAACTGAGAAGGAGCAGTCTGGAGTAAACTACGTGAGAATGATGACAAGTGTGTGTTGACGTACTCTGTGGACAGAATCCTGCTGAAAAAATGTAAAGAGTGGTGCAGTCTTGGCAGCAATAGTCCTACATTTCCAAGGGAAAATGTGCAGCCTGGCTCTTATATGTGTGCTATGTGTTGAATATTTGGAAATTCACAAACACAAAAGAAAAACTAAAAATCACCCATAATTCTATAGCACAGGGCAATATACACATATATGTGGGTCTATGTGTAGATTGTTTGAAATGAAAGGGTTAACACAATATGGAACATTTTATAAACAGCATGGATCATCTAATGCAGTACTATGAGCTCTTTCTACTATTATTACAATTTCTCCTGCCTTGATTTCTTATATATTTTCCTCTTTCTTTCCCTAATCTTTCATCTTTTAATCCTCTCTTGAGGTTTCCTTGGGTCAATATTTACTTCATTCATTCCACCTAGTCTTCCAATATGCCAAGGTTATCATTCCTTGGCCTTCACTACTGCCCACATGCCAATAGCTCCCCTCGCAACTGTCCTTATAAACCCCAGGCCTATGTTTTCTAAGTACCTCTTAAGCATCTTAACTTGAATATCCCATATGTAACTCAATCTATGAAAAATTGAACTTCATTTGAGATATGACCCTCAAACCAACTTCTTTTATTTTATTTTTTTTTAATATTTATTTGCCTGTACTGGGTCTTTAGTTCCAGCATGTGAACTCTTAGTTGTGGCACGTGGGATCTAGTTCCCTGACCAGGGAATGAACCTGGGCCCCCTGCATTGGGAATGCAGTTTCTGAGCCACTGGACCACTAGGGAAGTCCCCAAACCAACTTCTTTTAAAGCTTTTCCTTAGGTTCTAGAAAGTGTGGGTTACATACTGAAGCCTTGCCTTCTGCCTCTTTCTCACTCTGTGTCCACTGGTGACTTAAATATGGTCTTTTTCTTCAGGCAACCATTTCTTCCATTGTTCCATCCTCTCCAGAACTTCTGAGAAGGCCTTTGGTAGTGGCCCTCGGTATCTCTCACCTGGACTGTTGCAGTAGGTCCTTAACTTGTCTCCGTGACATCCACTGATGCCTATGTCAATGATTGAGTGCAGGATGAGAAATACATTTACGAATAGATTGTGTTTTCCCAAGAGACTTTACAGAGAAGAGTAGAAAAACATTTAAAAACATCAAGAGGGGGTAGAGTTAAGGCAAATCTTGTTTTTTCATGTGGAAAAATTTCAGAAGTATTTGTAAACAGCAAGGGAAAGAGCTAGTAAGCCTACAATATAGAAAAGGATAAACAGGGTGCATTTCCTAAGAATGTGGGAGGAAATAAGGTCCCAGAAAAACTCTTACAATCTGAAGGAAAAAAAAAGTAAGAATGAGTCAAAATCTAGATGTGAGGCCAGTATGAAGGGACTGTGAAGGAATTTAGAATTCATATCATCTGCTAAAGGCAAAAGAAAGGGACACTGGGACCTTCCTTTCAAAAAGATTGGTAAATTCTTGTGACAACTTGATCTTGAGTGCTGGTGGATGGAAGTGAGTAGGAATAAGCTATGATCTGTTAACACATTTACCCTTGTCTCCCACACCTAACCCCATGCCTAGAACATAACACACCCTCAGTAAACGTCATGGAGATTAAGCTCCATTGCAGCAGAAACCAGGTCTTATTTATTCAACACTGTGCTTCATCACTGGAGAAACTCAAAGAGTCAAAAGAACAAATTAGTCTGTAGGAAATTATATAAAACCATCATTAGCCACATTCTCTGAAACTTGAATCTTCTCATACTATGCCCTTAAATTGAACTTTATGAGGAAGAAATAAAGACAATTTATGCTATCTCCGAGATTCATTCATTAAACAGTTTTTAGACCATATGTGTTTCATTAAACATAAGGCCATTTCCTGATGCTTGCTGACAGTATTTTACAATGAAAATGAAAGCTGCATTACAACTCAAAGCCATAAATAGTCTTCAATTATTTTTAAGAATGATACCAACATAGTCACTTTTTAATTGCTCAAGACAGGAAACAGTATTAGTTTTCCTTTAGAAGTATCATTTACAGTATTTCCGGTAGATGTTAAAACAAACAAGGGATGCTTCTAATAAATTCTCAAAAACCTGTCCTCTATGATTTTGAAATGTCCCGCGTAGACGAGTTGTACCTTGACTCTGTCTGTGCGGCTATTGAAGAGCCCAATACGTCTAATGGTGCTGAGGATGGGATCGGTGGAATCATCAATCATGTTGTGAGTGGTCACTGGGGGCAAAGACTGCCGCTGAAGGAGCAGAGGGAAGAAAATGTCAGTGCAGGAAAAGAATTACTAAGTGTGACTAATTTCAACAATAGGTCATCGGCAATATGTCATCCAATCTTTATGCCTTTATGGTCTGAGATGCCACTTAAGTGGATGAGGGGTTGTCTGTGTATTTCATAGGAAGACAACAGGTTAAAGAACTTCCTTCCATACTCTGAACACCCGATGCTTTTGTTCACCAGCAGCCACTCTATGGAAAGCCTAGAATTCTTGAAGCCTCCTGAGACTTAACAGTAAGTCCCCAACATACAAACCTTCAAGTTGGGAATTTTCAAAAAGATGCAAAAGCACATTCCGTCAGCATCAGATGTGTGTGGAATTGCAGCTTGCCCTCCATCTCCTATTGCTGGTGGTCCTTCAGCTCCACCATCTCCTGCATCTTCTACCTCCTCCAGTCACTAACTCTTCTTGCCTGTTCATTTGATGCCAGCCCCCAAAGGCCAGCTGTTGTTGGACTGCCCTACTGTACTTTTCAAGGTACTGTATTGTGAGATTCAAAATGTTTATTTTTTGTGTTTGTTTTTATGTGTTATTTGTGTGAGAAGTACTATAAACCTATTACAGTACTGTACTATATAGCCAATTATATTAGCTGGGTACCTAGACTAACTTCATCTCAGAACATCAGCTCATTCATATGTAGGGGACTAACTGTATTTGGAATAAGAATGGAACTCCAGGTGAGCTACTCTGCTGGTTCCCACCAGGGGGCTGTTCTTCAGTGCCTCCCTGTGCATTGCTGTACATGGCTAACACAATTACCTTTTTAACAATTCCACTCGACTGAGAAACATTCACCTTTTCTCTAGATTGCCTCCAAAGTCTATGCTTTTTTGAAAACTTTAGGCACTTCTTTTTTGTCATTGCAATATACATAGTTTTTCAATTGGCATATTGGTTCCAAATGAATTTTTAAAGTAGATATGAAGACGAGTTCCTTGAGATTTGTTTATAGGAGCCTTGAAAAACCACTGGTGAAAAAGAACCCACAAAGGTGTCCTTTAGGTAAATACCTAAGGATGACTTTTCTAGCTTTCAGGTTTAAAAATTTCCCAAATTAGCCCATTTCAAAAATTAAGATATTGATCTACATAGACTTTAACAATTATGGGAAGTAATGGGCATTTTTTCCTTTATTACCTGAGTTGAAAAGATAGCTCTTTTCATAATTGTCCGATCATCTCGATCCAAAATATTGTTCATGTCAGGAATTTCTCCTCTGTGGGGAAAATAGTTTTAAAAATCAAAATAAAACAGCTAGCACTAACCAACTACTTCCTATGCATCAACACCATTTCAAGCAATTTAAAAATAAATGTAAAGCATACATAGTTTCCTGATGAAGCTCACAGACAAATTCCAAAGGGCAAAGAAGTTTGATAAAAGAATACCTTTGCTAGCACAAAAGAAAATTGAAATTAACTTTTAAAACATAACTCTTGATGACCAGGAGGATACTTTCATAATATTTTGTGTACTTTAACAATTATAGGAAGTGAGTACTATGTTCTACAGTGGCCATAACTTTTCCATCTGTAAGTTGATATTTTAAAAAATTGTATATTTATTTTTGGCTGTGCTGGGTCTTTGTTGCTGTGCGGGTTTTTCTCTTCATTTCAACGAGTGGCGGCTACTCTAATAGCAGTTCATGGGCTTCTCATTGTGGTGAGCTTCTCAATGTATACTAAGTATACATTAGGTAATGTATATTATTTAAGTAAATGTTACTTCACATTAACTACTATGTTCATTAATAAATATATGTTAATATGTCAATATATATTTTGACTTGAAATCTTCCACAGCTTCAAACTGACATATTAACTCTCAATGAGAATTCCATTGAAGGAGACCCTATCTGCGGGCTTCCTTGATGCCTTAGCAGGTAAAGAAACTGTCTGCAATGCAGGAAACTTGGGATTGATTCCTGGATTGAGAAGGGAAAATGGCACCCTCCTCCAGTATTCTTGCCTGAAAAATCCCGTTTTCAGGACAGAGGAGCCTGGTGGGCTACAGGCCAAAGTGTCGCAAAGAGTCAGACATGACTGAGTGACTGAGTTCACACACAGATAACTTACCCACGTATTTAACTATGTTCTCATTTGTACAACTGTCCACAAATATTTGTCAGATGAGGGATTAAACAAAGCCTGCTCATATGATGCAACATATCTTCAGTTCAGTTCAGTCGTTCAGTCGTGTCCGACTCTGCAACCCCATGGACTGCAGCATGCCAGGTCTCCCTGTCTATCACCAACTCCCAGAGCCTACTCAAACTCATGTCCATTGCATCAGTGATGTCATGCAACCATCTCATCCTCTGTCGTCCCCTTCTCCACCTGCCCTCAATCTTACCCAGCATCAGAGTCTTTTCAAATGAGTCGGCTCTTCGCATCAGGTGGCCAAAGTATTGGAGTTTCAGCTTTAGCATCAGTCCTTCCAATGAACACCCAGGACTGATCTCCTTTAGGATGGGCTAGTTGGATCTCCTTGCAGTCCAAGGGACTCTCAAGAGTCTTCTCCAGCACCACAGTTCAAAAACATCAATTCTTCTGCACTCAGCTTTCTTTATAGTCCAACTCTCACATCCATACACGACTACTGGAAAAGCCATAGCCTTGACTAGTCGAACCTTTGTTGGCGAAGTAATGTCTCTGCTTTTTAATATGCTGTCTAGGTTGGTCATAACTTTTCTTCCAAGGAGCAAGCATCTTTTAATGTCATGGCTGCAGTCACCATCTGCAGTGATTTTGGAGCCCCCAAAAATAAAGTCTGACACTGTTTCCACTGTTTCCCCATCTATTTGCCATGAAGTGATGGGACTGGATGCCATGATCCTAGTTTTCTGAATGTGGAGTTTTAAGCCAACTTTTTCACTCTCCTCTTTCAGTTTCATCAAGAGGCTCTTGGCTCTTCTTTGCTCTCTGCCATAAGTCTGGTGTCATCTGCATATCTGAGGTTATTGATATTTCTCCTGGCAATCTTGATTTCAGCTTGTGCTTCATCCAGCCTGGCATTTTGCATGATGTACTCTGCATATAGGTTAAATAAGCAGCATGACGATATACAGCCTTATCATACTTCTTTCCCTATTTGGAACCAGTCTGTTGTTCCACGTCCAGTTTTAAATGTTGCTTCCTGACCTGCATACAGATGTCTCAGGAGGCAGGTAAGGTGATCTGCTCTTCCCATCTCTAAGAATTTTTCACAATTTGTCGTGATCCACACAGTCAAAGGCTTTGGCGTAGTCAATAAAGCAAAAGGAGATGTTTTTCTGAAACTCTCTCGCTTTTTCTATGATCCAACGGATGTTGGCAATTTGATCTCTGGTTCATGTGCCTTTTCTAAAACCAGCTTAAACATCTGGAAGTTCACAGTTCAGGTACTGTTGAAGCCTGGCTTGAAGAATCTTCAAAGGCTATTAATTCTTTTATATTTGGAACAAAATAAGTATAGTGTCTAAATATTTGTCTCAATAGTAAAGCCCTGAATGTTTGAGCGGTGTAGTGTTCCAAGCTCCTACCTTAATAATGCATCATACAGTTTCTTTCCAAACTTTTCCTTCACAGAATGTGCAGTGTCCCTGTATGAACAGAAAGATACACAACTCAAACAATGTCACCCTTTTAAGTCTTTCTTTGCCATGATGGTGTTCTGTCAATGCATTCTTTGAAACTGCAGGTCTCTTTTATATAACCTCTCTTATTCTTTCCTTATTTGCCAGTTTAGCCTGAGTTAACACCTCTAGAGCTGAGGTAACTGAACACCCTGACCAGTGTGGGGAGTGTAACTTTCTTTGGCTTGATGATAATCAGGAGAAGGTTGGGGGAAGGGAAAGGAAGTGTATGTAGGTACCCGTATAATATGAGGAATTTGTTTATGAGAAATGGAATATTTCCTGCCATATCAGTAAACAAGGATGTCACAGTCATCAGCAATTTGCAGTCCCCAGTGTGAGATGGTGAGCCCTAAGGAAACTCAGGAAGGAGAAGAATACCTGCCATCTAGCAGCTATCAGACTGCAGTCACTACCTACTGTGAGTCCCAAGGGAGCTCAGAATGTGAAAAACACTGGATACTAGCCTCAAATAGGTGAGGTTTCTATCAAAGGAACGTTTTCAGTGAGTCCAGACTCCTGCATCTTCCCATACAAAGAAAAGCACTAAGTTCCTTAACTGGAGATATCTGATTTTCTTTTATTAGCAATAATCTTTTGATGTTCAGACTACCTGCCCTTTGTTGCAAAACTGCTATATAATCTGGCTCCTCTCCTGGCCTCCTCAGAGCAGTTCTCTCAGGGTTACTTGAGATGCTGTCTCACGGGCTCAAAGTTTTAAATATTCCCAGCAAATAAAACATAACTCTCAATTTTTAGGTTGCAACTATTTTTTAAGTCAACATTGATCATTGTTGAGTCTGGCCTACGGGGGAGAGGGGAAGCACGATAACTAATTTCATTATTTTGGCCTATGTTTTAACATTTCCATAATAAATTTTTTAAAAATCTGACCCATCTTTAAAGATTTCTACAAAGGCCTGATCCTTCCACAGTAGCTCGTTCCAACATTTTTATACGAACACAGTTTTATAGACATGACAAAATTTAACAAAGGAGCCCAATGAGAAGAGAACTGAGTAGTATGTAAGCTATTATAATCTTAAGGGGAAAAAATAGTTCAAGGAAATAGATCATAAATCATGCACTTAGAAAAATCCCTTTACACCTATTGCTTGAGAATATTTACAAGATGTGAGGTTACCATAGCTGTTTGCGCACTGCCTGGCCTTTCAGGGTTTCCACATTGAAATTATTTGTCTTGGCAGGCATAATGAAAAACACCACCACGGTGACGTCACTTTTATGCATCTAATGAGGGGTTAGAAAACACAACAGAGTCAACTATCAAAGATAAAATAAACCATGTGACAGCTGGACCTTAAACTGTGACAAATAGTGCTTTGAAACATCTTGAGAGAATAAGAATACTTATTTATGACTGACAAAGAAATTATACATCACTGTCTTAAAGCTTCTTCAGAAAATTTAAATATGATGTTCAACTAAGATCTGACAATTAACAATTAAAAATCCACACAGAATAATTTCATCACATCCATCATCTAAAACATATAGCAATTGCTACTGATATCACTGTGGTTTTCTGTAGTTAAGAAATAACATAAAAGATAACACAAATGTTAAAATTCCAGATTGGAAAGTTAATGAGGATTTCGTTTTGGTTTACTCTACGTCTTATAGCTAATTTACATGGATTTGCACAAGCAGGTTATTACCATTTTTCCATTAAATGTCTTGATTCTCATGATGTTGCATTTTGTTATTTTCAACCATAAAGGAACCAGAATGGGTACTCAGAACTTTTGATGTAGCAGTTACTGTGTTGGGTGCTTTAAACACATAAGTTAACCCAAGCCTAACTCTCACTCTCGTCATTTATTTCAAAAGAGAGGCACAAGAGTTTTGATTCTTCTTCTGAGCTCCTATCACAGGTTACTGGCAAACCTGGGAGTCAAACTAATGTTTTGTTTTGTTTTTTTTAACTGGTGTTTTTTGACTCTACAATCTGTTTACTTTTCCTATTCCAAAATATTATTGACCTGAAGTTTCTCAGAAAGAAATGACATGCCAAAGAGCTGTGGGAATGAAAGCGTAAACTTACTTAAAACTGTGAACTGATGAATGCTTTTATATTCTGAAATGACTGACTCTTGAATGTGGGGCACTATCATCTAATCTGTGGCCTCTGCCCTCTGGGACCTTATATTCTATTTAAAACATCTACAGGAGCCATAAAACAGGAAACACCCCAGGAGTAGGCAGTGTGCTTTTATTAAAGACTAAATGTACTATATGGAAAGAAAATGTCTTATTTTGATTTCTCCAAGGATTGTAATTATCTTTGATGTCTAGAATAAGAGAAATTCACTTTTTCTTCACATCTAAAAATAAAGCAAATATTTAATAAATGTATGGATAAATTAATAATGTCTCTGGACATGACATTTTTATATAGCTGTGAGTCCATCTATAAAGCTTGTTAAATAGATACATATCAGAAAGTACTGTGAAATAAGATTATTCCAGTTTATTCTTGAATAATCTTTCTGGTCTTCAACCCTATTTTATAAGCATGGATGTTTACTAATGTGATTTTAGTAATCTCTTAAAATACTTGGTACAGTGTATGTGCTTAGCCTCTCAGTCATGTTTGGTTCTTTGCCACCTTTTGGACTGTAGACTGCTAGGTTCCTCTGTTCATGGGATTTCCCAGGCAAGAATACTGGAGTGGATTGCCAGTTCCTTCTCCAGGGGATCTTCCTGACCCAGGGATCAAACCTGCAACTCCTGTCTCTCCTGCGTTTCAGGCAGATTCTTTACTCTCTGAACCACCCAGGAATATCTGGGCTAAGACAGTGATAAATCTACATCCAAGAAATAAAAACTGAATGGGAAAGTTATACAGAGCTCAGGAAATTTTAGATTGCCTCAGCATCTCAATAAAATTAGACTTCCACACTGACCTCTTCTATTTTCCTTATGTATTCTATATTTTTGTATGATGGGACAAGAATATAAGCCAATAATTTTCATCAGTATCTATGATGCAGTCCTTCCGTTGGCACAGGTTTTATTGCTGGATTAGTTCAGAACCTATTACAAGAATACACCTGCCAATGCAAGAAACACAAGAGACATGAGTTTGATCCCTGGGTCGGGAAGATCCTTTGGAGAAGGAAAGAGTAACCCACTCCAGTATTCTGGCCTGGGAAATCCTATGGACAAAGGAGCCTGGTGGGCTACAGTCCATGGGGTCACAAAGAGTCAGACATGACTGAACATGCTCACACAACAACAGTTCACAACCTATTTTAAGATTCTGAGCAAATCTAACCTATTGAGCAAACAATCATTCCGTATTTGGGAGTGGGAAACTCCTCCATGTTTCTGTGTGGTGGGACCTCTCTTAGTTTCATGGCTGGAGGCTTTCAGATCTCAGAGTAGAGGCATGGCTAGTGAGTTGGGAGAGGAACAGAGTTTGTGTGTGTCTGCCCCATTCTACGAGGGCAACTGCTTGGCTGTCAGTCATGTCGCACATGTTTTTCTGAAGGCTTCTGGTTGGAGGGGATGGAAATGGCCAGGGCTGTCTGTGACCAGATGTCTAATACCACAAAATTTAATACCAAGGCCCAATATTAGGAAGCCCATTAATGCCATGCAACCAAGCCATATCTCCCATTATAGTATTTTTAAAAATTAATTTTTATTGGAGTACAATTGTTTTATAAACCCACTCCAGTATTCTTGCCTGGAGAATCCCAGGGATGGGGGAGCCTGGTGGGCTGCCGTCTATGGAGTCACACAGAGTTGGAAACAACTGAAGTGACTTAGCAGCAGCAGTTGCTTTACAATGTTGTGTTAGTTTCTACTGTATAGCAAAGTGAATTAGCCATACATATACAAATATCTTCTCTCTTTTAGACTTCCTTCCCATTCAGGTCACCACAGTGCATTAAATCTATCGACTTTTAAAAAGGCAAAGTTTTGTTCTCTTTACTCTCTGTTTGCTTGATTTCTCTGTATCTTTCAATTGTTTACAAACTCTTGGGGGATAGATGGGAAGAGGATGCTATGTGGTCAGCTTAAAACATGGCACATATATAACATATAAAGGAAGAGAATGTAAAAAATGAACATATACATTTATATATATGTATAACTGAATCAGGGCTTCCCAGGTAGCACCAGTGTAAAGAACCCGCCTGGCAATGCAGGAGACACAAGAGTCCTGGGATGATCCCTGGATCAGGAAGATCCCCTAGAGAAGGGCATGGCAACCCACTCCAGTGTTCTTGCCTGGAGAATCCCATGGACAGAGGAGCCTGGTGAGCTACAGTCCATAGGGTCTCAAAGAGTTGGACACGACGGAAGCAACAGAGCACGTGTAACTGTATCACTTTGCCATACCCCTGAAACTAACACTGCATTGTAAATCAACTATATATCAGTAGAATTTTGAAAAAATTTTAAATTAACATAAAATGTCCTTTGGGGTGCATTTCCAATAAAATTTTGCTTCTATGATTCTTTAAAAGAAAAACACCATACTATTATATTGGCTATACCCAATATAACATGATAAGTTTGTAGCTGTCTTTAAAAAATACCTGACATCCTAGACAAATATATGAGCAAAGAGTGTGGCAATCATATTTATCATTTTAAATATGATAATTGAAAGACCAAAAGCATTTTTAAAATAAAGCTACCATTTTAAGTCTTCAAAATCATATATTTTTTAAAAAGCCAGGAAGTTCTTTACTTTCCACAGAACAAAGTTCTCTACGAAAGCAGTTTCATGTTCTAGAGCATTCTTACCCTCAGCAGGAAGTTTAACCTGGATAAGGATTCTAAGAAGATGTCAGCTCCTTTGTTTGAAAACTCATACCTCCCAGCAATGAAGAGGAACAACGTTTTTTCAAGATCAAAGTCCAGATGACTAAAACAAAACAAAACAGTTTCCAATGAAAGAAAGCAACAGCAACAAAATGTACACATGAGTTCTGTTAAAGTACAAAGGGGACTGGGAAAGATAAATATTTACTTTAACAACCCTGTTTTCTCTATACCCCAGATCCCTAACATCACAGGGTAATTTTTTCTTAATATAGAAAAACATACCCATAGAAATGACCTCGAACAAACTCTTGGATCCTGGCCTTGTACATAGCATGGAGATTTTGAAACTCATGTACAGCTGAAAATTTCTTAACGTTCAAGCCATTTGGAGTAACTACATCTGGAAAAGCAAAGTAAAATCCTCATGAAAAATCTCTTTTGAGAGAGGGCAGCACTGCCAAAACAACAGTATTTTGCTAGAGAAGACTCTTGAGAGTCCCTTGGGTAGCAAGGAAACCAAACCAATCACTCCTAAAGGAAATCAGCCCTGAATATTAATGGGAAGGACAGGTGCTGAAGCTGAAGCTCCAATACTTTGGCCACCAGATGCGAAGAGCCCACTCATTAGAAAAGACCCTGATGCTGGGAAAGATTGAAGACAGGAAGAGAAGGAGGAGGCAGAGGATGAGATGGTTGAATGGCATCACCGACTCGATGCACATGAGTTTGTGCAAGCTTCGGGAGCTGGTAATGGACGGGGAAGCCTAAAGTGCTGCAGTCCATGGGGTCACAAAGAGTTGGACACGACTTAGCAACTGAACAACAACAACAACAAGTTAGGTGTCTATTAACATTTCTAGTTTCTGACTATTATAGAAGTGGAAGTTTATAAAAATCCATAATGAATCCCTGACATAGAAAATCAGGAGGATCTGACTGAAATAGCATTGAGTAATGGGTATTATGTAATAGACCAATAGCAAAAATAGTCATTGTTAAGAGTTTTCAGTTACCAATCACTTACTATGCATTAGATACTGCTCTAAATGCCTTGTAATGTAACTCATTTAATCCCTGCAACAACCAGTGGAGCAAAGTGATATTTCATAGGCAGAAACTGAGACACAGAGTTGTTCCAGAATCTGTTCCAGAACACATGGGTAAAGGCCATGCTGTCTGTCTCCACCTGTTTTACCCTTAACTATGCTGTGTGCTAAACGAACTCCTTTTTTGTTTTAATTTTTATTGGCGTAAAGTGGCTTTACAGTGTTGTGTTAGTTTCTACTGTATGGCAAGGTGAATCAGCTATATATATATATATATATATATATATATATCTCCCCTGTTTTTTGGATTTCTTTCCCATTTAGATCACCACATAGCACTGAGTAGAATTCATGTAGGTTCTCATTGGTTATCTATTGTATACGTGCATGTGTGCTAAATCACTTCAGTCATGTCCAGCTCTTTGCTATCCAGTGAACAGTAGCCCATCAGGCTCGCTGTCCATGGGATTCTCCAGGCAAGAATACTGGAGTGGTTTGCCATGTCCTCCTCCAGGGCATCTTCCTGACCCAGGGATCAAACCCAGGTCTCTAATGTTTCCTGCACTGGCCAGTGGGTTCTTTACCACTAGGACTACCTGGGAAGTCCATCTGTTTTATACACAGTAGAATAAATATGTCAATCCCAATGCCTCAGTTCCCATCCTCTCCTTTCCCTCTTGGTATCCATATGTTTGTTCTCTATGTCTGTGTCTCTATTTCTCTTTCTTAAATAAAATTATCTATACCAATTTGTTTAGACTCCACATACGTGCATTAATATATGGTATTTGTTTTTCTCTTTCTGACTTACTTCACTCCATATGACAGCCTCCAAGTCCATCCATGTTAAACTACCTCTTGTCATTTTATTTTAGTCAAATGTGTGAAGAGTGTTCTGTCCATAAGGAATATTGGAAAAGTAGTCCTTTATTCCAACACATAACTGATTCTTTCTGCCTAGAAGATTTTGTTGCTTGGGTAGGGAGATGTTTTTGGTTTTTCAGAATATTGGTCTATGCCAAGAAAGATAAAGACTGCTCAGAATACATGATGGAAATCACCTACTGAGTTGAATTCATGGGTTATTGTATTTAGAAGCAGCAAAAACAACAGACAGAAGTTAGTAGAGAAACTGTTGAAACACTAGAAAAGAATATTTGAGAAACCTCAGAATGTGCAATGTCATGCAAATAAGGAATGACAGAGGTATCTGCCACCTTTAATTGCCAAAGAATGTCAAGGAACAAAAAAATTACAGAATTGTGAACCTGGTGATTTTTGAAAAAGCAATTTTAGATCAAGTGTTGGAAGTTGGAAGTTAAAGTTGAAGAGGCTCTAAGTGGAAAAACTGGATTATTTTTGTAAAATACTTGATAGCAGGAGGAAAGATGAGATTATGTAGACATCTAAGAGGGTAGTGGTCTTCAGAGAAATTTTTATTTCAGAATAGGAAAAAACAAAGCATTTTTGTAAGCACAGAAAATGATCCTGATGACAGGAAAAAAAAAAAGTAAGATCCAAGAAACAAGTGAGCATATTGAAGCAAACTCCTGCAAGAGACACGAGTGTGAGAAGCAAAGTGGATTCAAGAGAACCTTTGGAAAGAATAAAGACCAGCACAGGATCTTCAGGTGCCACTATTCAGATTACTTGCTTCCTTTGTAATTATGTAGAACTTTTTAATGCTTTCTCTAGATGTTAAACTGGTATACGAAAGAAAGATTAATTAACTAGAGATAAGACCACCGGAATTAAGCAAGGAAAATGTATTAATTAGGACTGTTTTGTTGCGAGAGAAACCTGGACTTCCCTGGTAGCTCAGCTGGTAAAGAAACTGCCTGCAATGCAGGAGACCCTGATTTGATTCCTGGGTTGGGAAGATCCCCTGGAAGAGGGCATGTCAACCCACTCCAGTATTCTTGCTTGGAGAATCCACATGGACAGAGGAGCCTGGCGGGCTACAGTCCATGGGGTCGCAAAGAGTCAGACATGACTGAGTGACCAAGCACAGCACAAGCGAAATCTACTAACACTGATTTAACTATTACAAGGAGGAATTATTAATAGGATGCAGGAGTGTCTGATGGCAAAGATGTAGCTGGGCCTCAGGAATTAATTTAAACCATGGTCTAAATCACTGTGGAGAATCTAGAGTTCTCTCAGTCTGTTTCTGCTTCTTAATTTACTTCACTGTAGCTTATCTTTCTTTGCATCTCATGCAACATAGGAAGTGAACACTACCAACAGCTTGCAAGCTTCTATTATACAAGACTATTCAAACAAACTCATCTGTTTAGACTCATTATGAAACCATTCTGATTGAGCCAACTTATACCAGGTATCCACCTCTGGACCAACCAGCTGTGGCCAGGTGACAGGGTCATGTTTTATGAACATACCTCTTGGCATTGCAACCTTGGGATGGGTCTGGGGCTAGTTCCCAGAAAAACTTGCAAGAAAATCTTGGGAGAAGTAAAACAACAGGTTTCTACTAAACAGGACCAATGAGGCAATGTTCTAAGATGTAGGACTGGTGAAGTCTCACACACGTTTCTGATATTTTCCTGACATTCATTTTCTTAAAATAGAAAAGTCAACTCAGCTTGCTTAAACTCAGGAAGTCATCATGACAACCCAGCTCAGAATTAGAGTATGTTATGGGGAGGGAGGTGGGAGGGGGGTTCATGTTTGGGAATGCATGTAAGAATTAAAGATTTTAAAATTAAAAAAATAAAAATTAAAAAAAAATAAAAATAAACATAGACTATTCAACAAGCACAGATTGTATACTATGATGTTCCAGATATAGCTTAGTGTTCAACAAAGCTACTGAAAATGAGAATTCAAATATGTATAAAGATTTGAGTAGTGATAGTGCAGTTTTCCTCTTATTTTATGCATTTTTGTTCAAAACTATCACAGATTGGTGACAAACTCAGGGATAATAATCACCAGGTTTTCTCTTCAGCATGTGTTCTGCCTCAATTGCTGTAATTTCAGAAACTGTGGTGAAAACATGAGCACAATGGACGGAAGCGCGCTCCATGCAATACCGGTGATAAATCTGCCTTTCCCCAGCCTCTTTGTCTATGTTAAACTGTGAAAACAAAACAAACACACACACATAGGCATTTGCTTGCACCAATTCTTCTACATAAGCAAAGCAAAATCACATATTTCTCGCACTGTTTTTCCTTACAGCTATGTGGAATTTTATGACCACAGAAAAGAAGTGACAAATTTTTATTAAACCCATCACTGAAACAAAAAGCTACTTATGCTTACAAAGAGTGCTTTTTACTTTAAGCTGGGGAGACATGCAATCATATTTGAAGGCAGTGTGATATGAACACTGACTTTTTATTGAAAGGATAAAGTTATAATATTGATATATAACTATATATTATGATTTTATTCCTTAAAAACAACTAATAAAACCTGATGAATATTATTAGTTGTTTTTATTAATTGCTGTATACTGGCGTGCTGTGATTCATGGTGTTGAAAGAGTCGGACACGATTGAGCGACTGAACTGAACTGAACTGAACTGATGCTCCTAAGTATTTTGAAGTGAAATATTTGATGTGCTTGAAATATTCGCTATGCCTCTGTAGTATTTTCTCTTTCACAAACATCAGAGCCTGCTCTTCTCCAGGAAGCACGGTGGTTGAGCTTATCACAGATCACTGGTTTGCCCTTATTAGTCTACTATTAGGAAATCTCCCTGACCTCTTGACCTTTCTGAATTCCTTGGTGACTTTATTTTGAATATACATCTTATGTTTACAATTTGACCTTCAGGTTCAGTTGACCTTTTTATAGGCAAACTCTCCTTAGGACCATTCACTGTTTTGCAAATGTTAAGTTTTGTCCAAAAGAGCTTTCCTGCACTCAAAATCCCTCTGAGATGGTGGCATAACTTTCTGTTCTCATTATCAGAGTAGTATTAATCATGTATTACAAATAGGCACAAAAATACACTCAGAAAAGTATGCAGTCTATTGCATAGACTCCTAGAATTTTTTTAAACGGGAGGGGAGTCAATTTTTCAACTTCCTAATGTTCCGGATAGTGAGACAAAACTCTAAAATGCTAAATTGACTTGACTGACAATATAGACACCAAGTCTGCAAAACTCCTGACTGTGTGTTACTCAAGTGCTTAACCATGATTTTTTAATTTTAACTTTTTTACATTCTTTCCTTCCTTATTTTTTGAAATTTATTTGATTTTAATTGGCAGATAATTGCTTTACAATGTTATATTGGTCGCTTGACCACTACTACTGACAGAATATGAAAAACATAGTTACATTAATCTGAACTAATGAAAACCAGAAGAAAGAAGTCAAAACTGAATGACTTTAGGTCATAGAATAGGGCAGTCTTCTAAGATAAGCAAACCCAACTGTTTGATCACCAGGGATCTACATTCCTGTTTTTGGTAACTCTGTCTTAACTGGACCCCTTACAAAACTCCACCTATAACTCACTGCAGAGTTACAGCAGAAATCTGACCTTCGTTCATCTGGAGGATGGAGGAAGTGAGGCTCATAGTACAAGCGGGTGTCTAGCATCCCTGTGGGGTACCTGCCGCTCAGAGCTGTGTGAGGATCCTGGGGTCCTCACAGCATTTCCCAAGCAGCCCAACCTCAGGGCCGCAGGGGCTGACGTCTTCCAGGCCCCTTTGGATCTTGGGTCTGTAACTTCAAAGTGGACAGACGTCTGGCCTGTCCCCGCTACACTCAGCTGCACTCTGAACAAAGTTAAATTTTATGAGCTCTCAGTCCGCTCAGGGGAAGCTGTGTCATGAATATTGATTGGTCAAAAGGGCATTTCTGCCATCTGGATGACAGATGAAAGGTGAAGATCAATACTTCCCATCCTTCAGCTTCAAGAGTCGGAAAGAAAGGTGGCGAGGGTGGTAGAGCTAATTACCTTATCAAGGTGGTTGTAGAAATCGATGTTAGCTGCACAGAGATACCGCCCAAGCAGGGTGGCGTGGGTGGTAAAGACTGTAGCAATGGGCAGTTTCCGAGCTCGAGAAAGGATCAGTCCAATCCCGGCTTGCCATTCATGGAACTGGACAATGACGTGTCTCCCGTCAGCATGGTCCGTCACCTAGGTCAGACAAGAAGCTTGTAGAAAAGTTCAGGATGAAGTTTGATCTTACTCATAGTCCACAGAAAAAGGAAAGTTGCTATGCTTGTAAATTTTAGTACAATTAAAAGGAATCTGAATATAAACCATGCAGATTTAGCAACTATAAGGGTTTTCTAGAATTTAGCTTCCTGTTCATAAAGCCCATATATGTTTATGGCTTAATCCTCTTTTTCAATATGGATCAGATTTATTTTTGCATTCACAGAGGGGACTCCTAGAATAAATGTGCAGTAGGTGGTCAATGAATATTCATTGAATGAATGATTAATAGCAACAAAATTTTAGAAGTTTCACTGAACAGCTGAATCAATTGGGACAAGCCACTTACAATCTTCTTTTTTAAATTAAAAGTAATGACTTCATGTTTTAAGTCAGTCTTACTTGGATTTTCTGCTACTTAGAGCCAAAAACATTTTAGCTGATATATTATTATTATATACATCATTATTTTATATTATTAATATTATTTTTAATATATCTTATTTGTATTTGTATTCACTTTCATGCATTGGAGAAGGAAATGGCAACCCACTCCAGTATTCTTGCCTGGAGAATCCCAGGGACGGGGGAGCCTGGTGGGCTGCCGTCTACAGGGTCGCACAGAGTTGGCCACGACTGAAGCGACTTAGCAGTAGCAGCATTTGTATATTATTATTTTAAGAATATGGGACTGGGGGAAAAAGAGATTTGCTTAGAGTCAAATAGAAATTTAGTAACACACTGAGGACCCAGATCTAATTCCAGGTCTAACTCTAACACTAGGCAAGGCACCGATTTCTTAGCCTTAAAGTTACTTTGTTTTACTACAAATAGAGGTATCATACACTCCAGCAATCCCACTCCTGGGCATATGTCTGGTAAAGATGAAAACTCTAGTTTGGAAGGATACACACACCCCAGTGTTCATAGCAGCACTATTTACAATACCCAAGACCTGGACGCAACCTAAATGTCCATCAGCCAATGAATGGATAAAGACATGGCATATATATACAATGGAATATTACTCAGTCATAAAAAGAATGAAATACTGTCATTTGCAACAACATAGATGCAGTAGAGATGATCATACTAAGTGAAGTATATCAGACAGAGGTATCATTTCTAAGGGAAATTTAAATAATTCACAAATGAATTTGTTTACAAAATGGAAACACACTCACATAGAAACAAACTTAGAGTTACCAAAAGGTAAACAGTGGTGGGTAGGGATAAATTAGGAGTATGGGATTAAGAGATACACAGTACTATATATAAACTAGATAAGCAGTAAAGATTCACAAACTGTATTTTATATCTTGTAATAACCTACACGCCCTTTATGGTTGCTGGCTTCGTCAGAAAGAAGTTATACTGGTAAAGCGGACACACAGCCAATATACAGCTCTGTGATTTATTCTTAGAACGTAGTCCCACTTTGCCAGAGATACTCTTAATTTTTTGATTTTTAAGCAAAGCATAATCATCTTGAGGTAATGCAAGGAATGTGAAGAAATCCTACTGCCATCCTTTCAGGAATTGAGTACAGACTTGGCTCATTTAACAAAGACTGATTTCCAAGGCTTTTATTGTTGTTTTACTTCTACACAATATTTCATTGCTGTGGACTTCTTAGCAACTGCTGAGATCACTTCACCCTTTAGTAAATGATTGAAAGATATAAGAGCCACTGCAGTCACACAAGCACTCATGCATGAACAAAACCAAATATTTCAAGCCATTTTCTACTCCCCTGATGCTGGAACGCATGTACTTAGTCCATGATGTAGAGTATTTTTCTTGCATATATACTGGATATTACCTATGTAGCAGGAAATATAATTGGGTGTTTTACCCACATTGTTCTAGTTAAACCTGACATACGGTGAATATTAATAAGCATGATTATCACCATGTTTCAAAGACTGGTATTCAGTCACAGGGCTTCCCTGGTGGCTCAGACGGTAAAGAATCTGCCTGCAGTGTGTGAGACCTGGGTTCGATCCCTGGGTTGGGAAGATCCCCTGGAGCAAGGCATGGCAACCCATTCCAGTATTCTTGCCTGGAGAATCCCCATTGAGTTACAAGAAGGCATTTTCTCAGATTCCTTTGATATGTCAATAAAACAATTAATAATGGTACCATCTCAAAACTAGCTTGAAAACCAGAGGATCATTACTGGCTACAGCAATGTGCTTCTTGTCTATTGTGGGGCTCTACAGTAAACAGTACCTCTTTCAAGAACCAGGCAGTTAATGACCCAAAGATCAGCATATCATTGGCTTCCTGGTCGTGATAAGGAATGCCAACGTTGCATGCTTCCCAGAGGTCTCCTTTCCACTTGTCCAGGTTCCAAGCCGAATAGCCAATGTCAAAGAGAACCACGTAAGGACTCCCTTCTATCAGCCATCTTCCAAAGCGCACCTGCCATAGAAAGGACACACAGCCATGGAGTAACGCTAGGCAATGCAGGGGAAGAAAATGTATTTGTACTTAGAAGCTGTACTTGATAGAAACTGTATTTAGAACTCTGGAGATTACACAAGCCGTATAGAAAACAACAGTGGTAACATGCAGCATCTCATGTTTGAGCCTGAAGAGGAAATGGGCCGGCACCCAATCATCTAGAATCTCCAAGTTCTTGCTTTTCATTAGATTTAGTCATTCAAAAATGAAGTATGTAGACCGTGTGATCTTTGTTCTTCTGTCTATCATTACCTTCCCATGACCTTCTCATGGTTTTAGGTTGTTTCTCTAGACAAAAGTATAAGATTTCTCTTATTCCTCCTATCAAAAAAAAAAAAAAAAAAAGTGACGATAAGTGTTTCCCAGTATGGTTACTGCAAGAAGTCTTAACTAAATATATTGACCAAGACATATTCTGGGGGCTTCCCAGGCAGTGCTAGTGGTACAGAACCTACCTGCCAATGCAGGAGACATAAACGCGGGTTCGACCCCTGGATCAGGAAGATCCCCTGGAGGAAGGCATGGCAACCCACTTGAGTATTCTTAACTGGAGAATCCCATGGACAGAGGAGCCTAGGGGGCTATGGTCCATATGGTTGCACAGTCGGATACGTCTGAAGTGACTTCACGCACACAGGCAAGACACATTTTCTCTTTAAGGTAACTATTCTATTATATTCTTCAAATTGATTATTTATTCCAAAATATTTTACCTTGTGGATGTTTTAATGTAGTAGCTGTTTCAAATTTTTCCAATTAAAAACTAGTCATTTGTATGTTTAAATTTTAACTTTCCTTTTGGTATCTACTTTACTATAGTAATTTACTCATGTTTTTTATTTTACGTTTCTTCTCCTATTATGTGCAACGCAATTCCATAAATGAATTCAAACCCTTTTTGAAGTTGGCAGAAGCTAAGAGCCTCTCTCATTGGGTATCTAGTCCTCTCTATTAAACTGAATTTACATTGCCAGCATTGACCTTATGACTCTTCCCAAGGCTGAATTTTCCAGAGTGTGAAAGCCCATTTGATCACCATTCCCTTACTTGGGACTCAGGAATTCATGGTGATTTCTTTCTCGCACCCATGCCTTGGTCAACACTGAAAGATCCTCATTACTTGTCAGCTGCAGCCATTGCAATTCAGTATTTATCATGGCATAATTTCCTTTTCAGATTTAGTTTTCCTGAGCTCCAAAGAACTTTTCAATAGATTCTTCTGGGACATTCATTGATTTATACATTCATTTAACAAATAGGTACTGGCTGCCTGATATGTGGCATATGATGTAGTGAGCTAAGAGCACAGAGAAGTGTAGAAACTACAGAAAATGTAAGCTAGCTTGTCTTGACTTCCAATGCATTCTTGCTCATGACAGGAAGCATCTTTACATCAGAGATCCACTTGGAATCTTGAGTGCAGTCAGTTTCATCATGACTTTCATCTCCCTCTTCTTTCACAAGAGCTTCAAATGTGAGGGGCTTCCCTCATAGCTCAGTTGGTAAAGAATCCACCTGCATTGCAGGAGACCCCGGTTTGATTCCTGGGTTGGGAAGGTCCTCTGCAGAAGGGATAGGCTACCCACTCCAGTATTCTTGGACTTCCCTTATGGCTCAGCTGGTAAAAAAGCCTCCTACAATGTGGGAGACGTTGGTTTGATCCCTGGGTTGGGAAGATCCCCTGGAGAAGGAAAAGGCTACCCATTGCAGTATTCTGGCCTGGAGAACTCCATGGACTGTATAGTCCATGGGGTCGCCAAGAGTCAGACATGACTGAGAGGCTTTCACTTTCACACTTTCAAATGTGAACCCCTTCTAACATCTCACTCATTTCATCCCAACAGTATAACCTGCAACCTTTGTTATTCTAATTCTCCACACCATTTTCACTGTGATATGCTTCCAAAGTACCCTCTGGGACTTCGGCTTCCCTTTTAAACTAAGTGTTTTATACCCTAAACCTCCTAGATATCACCACTCCCATCGGCATCTCAATGAAAACTCATTTTTCCACTCATATATTCCTCAGGTGAATGCAAAGGAAAGTTAAGGTTTTTTTACATCATACTGAAACTTTTAAAACCTTATTCTTTCTTTGCATATAAAGACATCTCTGAAATTTACATTATCCAAACATGTTACCTTTCCCTATTCTATGAATCTCTTGGGTACTTTTCTATCTTATTCTGGGAAATTTTAAAATCAGGATTGTATCCTACACACTTACCTCATAGCTATTTGACCTTACTGACTTTAAAGAACTTCATGTCCACTGCATGTCAGCCACCCAAGCTCAAGGCTGCAATCTTATCCTTGTTGATAGCTGAACTGTTATTTCTCTGAAATGTTTATCCTTCAACCACAACTTCCATACTTCTCTCACTGTGTTTTTCCCAGTGTATGTATTCTTTCATTTTCCTCTTCAGCATCTCCAGTTTCTAGGACCCTCCTTCTTGTCCTACATCATCACCATTTTTTTCCTTTCATCACTTCCTTTCCTGTCCATTTCAGACCCAACCATCCAGCAACTCAACCGTTAATTCAGTCAATTGCACAGTTACCTCCAAGACTTATGCCACCTTGCCCCGTTGCACACCTGCTGAAATTAAATGACATTGAATCTCCAACTATTTAACTTCTAACACTTTCACTCGGGCTGCTGACTGCAGTAAAGCCCCTCTACATATAAACCTTCAAGCTGCGAACTTTCAAAGAGGCAAACGTGCATTCACATGTCCAGTCACATAAATTAGTTCACATGTGTGGCATTCATTGCCACATGTGTGCATCTTCTACAAGTGGTTATGCTTTTGTGTACTTTACTGTACAGTACTATATAGAACACAGTAGTATAGTACTTTATTTCAGGCCCCAGACCCTGTGCCATCAACATCAGTTATGCATGAAATTACAGCTCACCTTCCATCTCCTATTGCTGATGATCCTTCAGCTCTACCATCTCCCACCTCCCTCCTCCAGTCAGTAAATCTTCTTGTCGGTTCACCTGATGCCAGCCCTTGAATGCTAGCTATGGGACGGTACTACTGTACTATTGAAGGCACTGTACAGTAAGGTTAAAAATGTTTTACTTTTTGTGTTCATTTTTCATGTATGGTTTGTGTGAAAAGTATCATAAACCTGTTGCAGGACAGTGCTATAAAGCCAATTGTGTTAGTTGGGTACCTAGGCTAACTTTGGTGAACAAACAATTGAACTTGAGAATGTGCTCTCAAAACAGAACTCATTCATGTGTAGGAGACTCCTGGAGAAAGTCACAGTTGTGTATATTTGTGCCATTAAAAAGTCACGACTATACCTTAAGGAGGGGCTTCTCTGGTGGCTCAGTTGGTAAAGAATCTGCCTACAATTCAGGAGACCTGGGTTCAATCCCAGGGTCAGGAAGATCCTCTGGAAATGGCAACCCACTCCAGTGTTCTTGCCTGGATAATTCCATGGACAGAGGAGCCTGGTGGGCTACAGTCCATGAGGTCACAAAGAGTCAGACATGACTAATCGACCAACACACACACATACCTTAGCGATGTCCGGAAATTCTTTTCCCTATTCCTTAAACACTTTTCCAGAATTTCTTTCTTCACACTCTTATATTAATACTTGCCTTCTAACTCTCAGAACTTTATCTTGAGCACTTAAGATCACTGAAAACACGGAGTGAGATGATCTTGAATTCCTCAGTAACGCATTTCTGTTTGCATTAATCCTTTGTTTCCAGTTTGAGCAAAAGGAATGAAGAACAATCCTTTCAGCAGGGCTTTGGATCTCATTTCTTCTCCTGTTCTCAGTGACCTTACTCTCATCATCTATTCCTTCTAAACTTTCAGTTTCTCTCCGTCCTCTGGATGCTTCTTTATGGAATATAAATATGCTCACTCATATCTAAGAAAACATGAATTCTCAGAACCATATCACTTGAAATGACTTTTATCCTTCCTCTTCGTAGAAGAACCTCCCAGCCACATTTCTGTATCCTTTACCTCACTGCTCATTCATTCCTCAAGCTACTGCAATCTGCTTTAACCCCACTTTCTCCTCTGACGTTGTCATTAGCAAGATGACCACAAATGACCTGAGTATTTATTACTCAACCCAACTGACCTGGGTTCAATCCTTAGTTGATCCAATCCCTCCTTTGTACTTGAAACTCTCTCCTTCCTTGTCTTGACATCTCTATTTCTATTGAGGTGGCAAAAATTACTGCAAGTTTAGTAGCTTAAAATGGCACAATTTATTATCTTACAGATTTAGGGGTTCGCCCTCTGAAATGGATCTTATGAGTTAAAACTGACATGTTGGCAGAGGTGCATTTCATCAGCAGTCTCTTGGGGAGAATCTGTCTTCTAGCCTTGCCCAGTTTCCAGAGGCCACGTGCATTCCTTGGCTTGTGGCCCCTTTCCTCCACCTCGAAGCTTTCGTCACTTCAATTTCTGCCCACGTTGCCATATCTCCTCTCTGATTGTAATTCTACTGCCTCCCTCTTACTAATATCAGGATACTTATGATTACATTGGATCCACCCAGCTAATCCGGGATAATCTTCCCATCTCAGGAACCTTAACACTGTGACAACTACAAAGCCCTTCTGGTTCTAACCATTAGCTGAGCTTCCACTTTTGCAGTCTGTGACTTGTTTTCATGTCGATGTTCTAACGCACTGACATCGCCCAAGTTTTGGCTCAAAATGTTGCCTCTTAGTCTATAATCTTCCACTGAATAATGTTATAAACACCCATAATGTCAACTACAATTTAGACACAGCTGACTTTTCCCCAAGCATCTCTATTCTATGCCCTCTGCTGAGTTCCAAACCTACTATACTACTAGGTTTTCATGAGGTGTCTCAGATGTAACCTATTTAAAATCAAGTTCATCGTCTTTCTCATACACTAACTTCTTTGGCCTAAGAAGATGAGTGGTCTTTTCTCATGAGTTCATGTAAAGGGTGGTGTGTTTCCACAACAGTTTACTAAGACTTGCTGAAGGAAGCATCAGACGGTATCTTTTACCTGGCAACCGTGTTTGTTCATCGCGTCCATGGCTCTTCTAACAGCATCATTCACAGGTTCACACTGTTCCACCTGAGTCTTCATATTATGCTCAAAATATGGACCAATCAGAAAATAGTTGTCTCCCCATTCATCTGCTGTTGTTTTGGCCTTTGTCTGAATCACGGTATAGATGCCACCAACTGTTGAAAAAAAAAAGGTCCCATTACCCTTCAGGTTAATAGCTCATGTTAAGTGATGAAGGGATGGAAACAAGTCCTCAATTTTTCTATGTTGCTTAAGTAAACATATATTTTTTGCTGTGCCATGCAGCATGTGGGATCTTATTTCCTTGACCAGGGATTGAACCCATGCCCTCTGCATCCCTGCATTGGAAGGGTGGAGTCTTAACCACTGAACCACCAGGAAAGTCCAAGCCAACTTTTTTTTGAAGTATAGTTGGTCTACAATATTGTGTTAGTCCTCATTTTTAAGTTAGCACCTAGAATCAAGCACAAGGATTTATTTAGCTTTGTAAAAGAAAGGTTTTAAAGAATACTATCAGAGAGTTAGTATTTGTTTCAATTCCATGCTGGGTACTTTGCCAGAGAGCAGCAGATTGGCAGCAGCAAATCACAAATATTTCAAGGAAACCTGAAGAGACAACTGGGATGAAGCAGTACCCGGCTTAAAGCTCTATCTACATGGACGTGTCAAAGGTGGGACAAATAGCTATTTTCAAGGCATGTGCCCTCAGCAGCAGTAATCACCTTTCACCTCTTTTCCTTCAGTGGCCCAAGGGCGTAAGATAAGACCAAGTATCAGCTACTGCTCAAATTATGAGCAAATTTGATGGGTCAGTTGGTAAAGGGTCTGCTTGCAATGCAGGAGACTTCCCTAGGTCGGGAAGATCCCCTGGAGAAGGGAATGGCAACCCACTCCAGTATTCTTGCCTGGAGAATTCCATGGACCAAGGAACCTGGCGGGCTACAGTTCATAGTTGCAAAGAGTTGGACATGACTGGGTGACTAACACTTCCACTTTTTTTACTTTCTCCCAGAATAAACAACCACTTCCCTTCTAGGAACTAAGCAAGTACCTTTTGACAAGGGGAAAAACAGGACAGATCTTAAAGGGGGGTGCTTGGTCCAACATCCAAGTTTTCATATAGTACTTCATTTTAGCTCTCTGCCATTGCTGCCACTACTATTAAAACATAAAGCCAAAAAATAATATACTTTTGGAAAATATGCCTACTGTTATAGCCAGCATGTCTACATCTGGAAAATTATCCTGACGGGAAAATAAGATATGCATTTAAGGATATTTGGGTTTCCCAGGTGGCTCAGACGTTATAGAACCCACCTGTCAATACAGGAGACCCAGGTTCGATCCCTGGGTCAGGAAGATCTCCTGGAGGAAGAAATGGCAACCCACTCCGGTATTCTTGCCTGGATAATTCCATGGACAGAGGAGTCTGGCGGGCTACAGTCCATAGGGTTGCACAGGGTCAGACATGACTAAAATGACTTAATATGCGTGCACAAGGATATTTATTAAAGAATTATAAAGGTGAAAATTGTAACTAGCTTAAATTAAACTAGTTAACTCGTTTAACCTCTCTGAGGCTCCATTAGCTCACCTGTTCAAGGGGGATACAATAGTACTGAGTTGGCCAAAAAGTTTTTTCAGATTTGTCCCTGAGATGTAACAGAAAAACCTCAACACAAAACCTCTTTTTGGCCGACCCAATACTTCACCTGGGGAGAAAGGACAGGTTGGAGCAGCAGTATTAAAAATTATGCCTCATTGAAAAGGTGATATTTAAAGTAAGTACTTAAAAGACTAAGGAAATCAAGCAAGTTGATTCATGAGGAAGAATTTTTTAGGTGGAGGGAACAGCTGGGGCCAAGGCGCTACTTCTGGAGCAGAGGGTACCAGCAGAGTCATAGGCATTCAAAAGGAAGAGTTCAGTGAACAGGTAGGAGGGATGGGGAAGGTCAAGGGGAAGAAGACCCTTAGTAAACTGCACAGGATAATTCTTATGCCAGCTCAGAGCAATCGCCTAGTATGAGAATCTGAAAACAGTCTAAATCAGTTTCTTAAGTGGTACTTTGCCCATGAACCATAGGCAAAGGAATGACTCAAGAAATTCTATGTAAAATCCCCCAAGCTAATACAGATTCTGGCATTAATCATCAACTCTACTTCGAAGAATAATTTTGTCACTTGTACACGAAGAAGAAAAAGTCTTATTTTTCATCATGGTTTTTCATAATGTATTTCAGTTCTTCAACGTATGGAGTTTGGTAGCTACTACATCTCTTAAATTTCTTATTTCAATCATTCAGACCGTAAGTAATATTTTACTTGTAGTATATGACTTACAATGATAGTCAAAATTGACAGCCAAAAGGTAGAATTGCCATCTGCAACTTTCTTGAACCACTCAGAACATACTTGTTGATAAGTTGCTTTTTGCGAAGTGAGATACAAAAGGCAAATATAAATAATACTACATGACAAAACAAGGTTCACTAATTTAGAAAAGAGCTAATGTAACTTCCAAAATGTAAATATTGTATGTAGTTTTCATATAAGCCTACATGTTTATTGTCCTTTGAAACTTGATCTTTAAGAAAAAACTTTTTGACCATACCTAAAAGAGATTGAAGTGGCCACTTGAGCAGAGTCTGATAATAAAGATATTATCAATCCCAGCTTCCACTGGCTGATGAATGCAGCATGGGACACAAGAGGATGATCTGCAAATCTACAAGCAGAGCCTTCCAGACTGGATCAGAACAGACAGGGTTCACTTAACCATTCAATGATGAATCTGATTGATGGCAACCTCAAGGACACCTACGCACTTCGCCAAATTCCAGAAAAGTTTGGGAACCATCAAAACCATTTGTTGAGAAAAAAAAAAAAAAATTAGACAAACAGTTTGCAATAGAACTTTTCTCTAAAGTCTGAGTCATGTCTTAGCAACATATTTAAATATATATATTTATATAAGCTTTATTCAAGCCCACTATCAAAATAATTCAAACTCTTCAAATAATTGCTCCTCTTTGTAGACTTACTAATTCCTTCATTTGTATCTAATCCAGGGGAGTAAAAGTTCTGATGGCATACACTTCTTAAATGTCTTACATTTCTATTCTGGGACAATCTTTTTTTTAATGGCAAACTTTTTTAAAAATTAATTAGTTGATTTGTTTTTGGCTGTGCTTGATTTTCGCTGCTGCCCACAGGCTTTTTCTAGTTGTGGGGAGCAGGGACCACTCTTCGTTGTGGTGTTGGAGCTTCTCATTGTGGGGGTTTCTCTTGTTGCAGAACACCGGCTCTAGGGCAAGGGCTCCAGAGTTGTGGTCCACTGGCTTAGTTGGCCCGCGGCATGTGGAATCTTCCCGGAACAGGGATTGAACCTGTGTCTGCTGAATCGGCAGGTGGATTCTTAACCACTGCACCACCAGGGAAGTCCTTTGAGCACTCCCTTTTATTTGCAACTATGTAGTGTTGCAAATTCAAATACAATTGTGTTAATGCAAACAAAAAATTTTTATTTGTTAAAGGATATACGGGAGAAGGGGAATTCTTTATTTCAAAAAAAGGTAGGATTTGAGAAGTGAAATGCAAAGATAAACACAATTAATTAATTTGCTACTTCTTTTTCCCATTTGAGGACTTCAGTTTTGAAATAAAATAGTCCCCAAATGGCCTTAAGAGTGCTTATAAATACTATGACTATATTATTTCAGTCTCTTAGGGACAGAAGCATAAAACTAAGAAAATGTTTTTCATCCCATATTGGTTGAGACCTGATTGTAAATAAGTTTTCCCCCACCCCCCAGACTTCTCCCCTTACACTCTTTCTGTGAGGAGGTGCTCTTACTGCTAATTGTAAAGCTTCATTTCAGGCCCTCTCTGCCCTTCCCAGATTTATATGCCAACTACTCTCCTTAGTTCTCACTCTATTTACCATCTTTAACCCAACTCCCCACCCAGCATACTAATTAAAGATGAGTATGATAGCCTAGAAACAGGGTCATTCCTATTTTTAAATTTGGAGTATAGACCAAGGGTTCACTAAAATCTATTTTTTAATGAATTATTGTTTTCCCACAGTGTAGGTCATTGAATTTGGACTGACTCTTCAAACATGTACTTTGCATTTTATTGATCTCTACTTTGCTGAAACAACATGGGAGCTATTTCTCGTGTGAGGGCAAAGTAAAGAAAGAAAAGATGAGCTCTCGTAAACAGATGTGTCAGTGAAGTAGCTAAAACCTCAAGTCATCATCTAGAAGTACTGCCGACATTGTTAAAAGCAGAACTCCAAGGCAGTATGGAAGGTGGGAGCTAGTCACAATAAGGATTTTTTGTTGAGTTGCTAAGGCATGGCCAACTCTTTCCTGACCCCATGGATTGTATGTAGCCCACTAAATGCCTCTTTCCATGGGATCTCCCAGGCAAGAATACTGTAGTGGGTTTCTTTCTCCAGGGGACCTTCCTGACCCAGGGATCGAACCCTCATTTCCTGCATCGACAGGCAGATTCTTTATCAATGAACCACCAGGAAAGTCATAAAAAGGAGATACATATAATAATATATAAGTATGTATATAAAGAGACTCTTCACTATTTCTAAGTGATTAAAAGTCAGAGAATTTAAAAGTCTATGATTTCAGTGTGCATAACTACTCATCTGACTCCTATCCAAAGACACAGTTGCAGAAGCAGGGACAGTCATTACAGAATTAGACATCATTCTCTGAGGCAGCAGGTCTGGTGGGAAAGAGACTAAATGCTACTGGTGTCGATGGTCACCAAATGTTTGTGTGCCTGGCAATCAACTAGGTCTGTGTCTCCAATCAGAGCAACTGTAGTCCGGGGCAGTGGGAGATGACAGACTTGGAGAAAGCCCACAGGCATGACCTCCCTGATTCTATCCGCAATGGCAGATCTGAATGCTTTATGCAAGAAGGGCTTAGTCATGGCAATCTGAATGAAAGGAAAGTGGGGAGTCTAGTGCTCTTCTTGAACCTATGTATGTGCCAAACCTAGTTCTTACAGAGACTGTGTGTTTCATGTGGTGAGACTTGGGGTGCCTTTGAGATGACATGGCTGCGCATATCCACAGCAGGCAAAGCAACCCCAGCCTCTAATTTTAGTGCTGCTCATGACTATATAATCCTGATCCATGTGTTTCTTCCCTTTTTCCTGCTTTTGCACTTAAGAACAAAATCATGCAATTGTTCATACTGAGAGTTGGTGTGAAAATGAATGATTCAAGGTCTCCATTTTATGAATAAATTTTGTAAGAAATAAAAATAAGCTAACAGTAAGGGCTAGGCACTGTTCTAAGTGATTTACAGTTGGTATTTTCTTTTAGTTTTCACCACATTGTTAAGGAAGATACTATTATTATCTTTTTTTTTCTAAGGTGGGGAAACTGAGACATAGAGGCTGTGAGATGGATCCAATATTAGACATGTAATGATAGAGCTGGGATTCCAATCCAGGCAGTCTGACTCCAGACGTACAAGCCTTAGACAGCAGGATTGTAAGTAGAATTGTCCCTTGGTATCCATAGCAGGTTGGGTTTGGGACACAACTCCCTGGCTACCACTCTGGATACCAAAATCCTAGATGCTCAAGTCCTATATATAAAATGGCATAATATTTGCATATAACTTATGCACATCCTCCCACATACTTTAAATCATCTCTAGGTTACTTGTAAAGGCTAATAGAGTTTTGCCAAGAGAATGCACTGGTCATAACACTCTCCTCTAACAAAACAAGAGAAGACTCTACACATGGACATCACCAGATGGTCAACACCGAAATCAGATTGATTATATTCTTTGCAGCCAAAGATGGAGAAGCTCTATACAGAAAGCAAAAACAAGACCGGGAGCTGATTGTGGCTCAGATCATGAACTCCTTATTGCCAAATTCAGACTGAAGTTGAAGAAAGTGGAGAAAACCACTAGACCATTCAGGTATGACCTAAATCAAATCCTTTATAATTATACAGTGGGAGTGAGAAATAGATTTAAGGGCCTAGATCTGACAGACAGAGTGCCTGATGAACTATGGATGGAGGTTTGTGACATTGTACAGGAAACAAGGATCAAGACCATCTCCAAGAAAAAGAAATGCAAAAAAGCAAAATGGCTGTCTAGGGAAGGCTTACAAATAGCTGTGAAAAGAAGAGAAGCAAAAAGCAAAGGAGAAAAGGAAAGATATAAGCATCTGAATGCAGAGTTCCAAAGAATAGCAAGGCAAGATAAGAAAGCCTTCTTCAGCGATCAATGCAAAGAAATAGAGGCAAACAATGGAATGGGAAAGACTAGAGATCTCTTCAAGAAAAGTAGAGATACCAAGTGAACATTTCATGCAAAGATGGGCTCGATAAAGGACAGAAATGGTATGGACCTAACAGAAGCAGCAGATATTCAGAAGAGGTGGCAAGAATACACAGAAGAACTGTACATAAAAGAGCTTCATAACCCAGATAATCACAATGTGTGATCTAGGTGTGATCACTCACCTAGAGCCAGACATCCTGGAATGTGAAGTCAAGTGGGCCTTAGAAAGCATCACTACGAACAAAGCTAGTGGAGGTGATGGAATTCCAGTTGAGCTATTTCAAATCCTGAAGGATGATGCTGTGAAAGTGCTGTGCTCGACATGCAAGCAAATTTGAAAAACTCAGCAGTGGCCACAAGACTGGAAAAGGTCAGCATTCATCCCAATCCCAAAGAAAGACAATGCCAAAGGGTGCTCAAACTACCGCACAATTGCACTCTTCTCACATGCTAGTAAAGTAATACTCAAGCCAGGCTTCAGCAATACGTGAACCATGAACTTCCAGATGTTAAAGCTGGATTTAGAAAAGGCAGAGGACCCAGAGATCAAATTGCCAACATCCGCTGGATCATCAAAAAAGCAAGAGAGTTCTAAAAAAACATCTACTTCTGCTTTATTGACTATGCCAAAGCCTTTGACTGTGTGGATCACAATAAACTGTAGAAAATTCTGAAAGAGATGGGAATACCAGACCACCTGACCTGCCTCTTAAGAAATCTGTATGCAGGTCAGAAAGCAACAGTTAAAATTGGACATGGAAAAACAGACTGGTTCCAAATAGGAAAAGGAGTACGTCAAGTCTGTATATTATCACCCTGCTATTTAACTTATATTCAGAGTACATCATGAGAAACGCTGGGCTGGAAGAAACACAAGCTGGAATCAAGATCGCCGGGAGAAATATCAATAACTTCAGATAATCACATGACACCACCTTTATGGCAGAAAGTGAAGAGGAACTAAAAAGCCTCTTGATGAAAGTGAAAGAGGAGAGTGAAAAAGTTGGCTTAAAGCTCAACATTTAGAAAACGAAGATCATGGCATCTGGTCCCATCACTTCATGGGAAATAGATGGGGAAACAGTGGAAACAGTGTCAGACATTATTTTTTGGGCTCCAAAATCACTGCAGATGGTGATTACAGCCATGAAATTAAAAGACTCTTACTCCTTGTTAGAAAAGTTATGACCGACCTAGATAGTATATTCAAAAGCAGAGATATTACTTTGCCAACAAACATCCATCTAGTCAAGGCTATAGTTTTTCCAGTAGTCATGTATGGAGGTGAGAGTTGGACTGTGAAGAAGGCTGAGCGCTGAAGAATTGATGCTTTTGAACTGTGGTGTTGGAGAAGACTCTTGAGAGTCCCGTGGACTGCAAAGAGATGCAACCAGTCCATCCTAAAGGAGATCAGTCCTGGGTGTTCATTGGAAGGACTGATGCTGAAGCTGAAACTCCAATACTTTGGCCACCTCATGCAAAGAGTTGACTCACTAGAAAAGACCCTGATGCTGGGAGTGATTAGGGGCAGGAGGAGAAGGGGACAACAGAGGATGGGATGGCTGGATGGTATCACCGACCTGATGGACATGAGTTTGAGTGAACTCTGGGAGTTGGTGATGGACAGGGAGGCCTGGAGTTCTGCAGTTCATGGGGTTGCAAAGAGTCGGACACGACTGAGTGACTGAACTGAACTGAACTGAACTGAACTGAGGTTACTTGTAACATCTAACACAATGCAAATGGGGTATGGTCAGTCTGCTGGTGTGTGTTAAAGTTTTGCTTTTTGGAGTTCTCTGGAATTTTTTTTCAACTATTTGTGATCCAGATTTGGTTCAGTCCAGATATGGAACCACGGACAGGAGGGCTGCCTTTAACTCTATGGAGCAACATATTGATGAGTCTTTGCAAGTGGTGGTGGGAGGGACAGAAGGAGAAAGTGAGCAGGGTCACACAAGAACAAGAATCTTTATGTCTTGGAGAGGGTGCAATCATTTCTACTCTGCTTTAGAGAAGGCCCATCTGGAAAACAACACTTATGGAAAATGGCTTTTTTACTTTGGTTAAGGGAACTTCAGAGCAGTAGTTCTCACACTGATCATAGAGCCCTTTGGAAATATAATGAAATCACTCAGATCTTGACTCTGAAAAAACACATATATATAATGAGCAAAAATTGCTATATATCTTGGCTCTTCTCTTACCACTTTGGAGCCGTCCCTTGGAGCAATCTGACAGGCTGTACCCCAAGCTATAGTCCTCAGAAAGTCCACTTAATAAAACACAATTCTCAACTTTTAGATTGTGCTTTTTTTTTTTTTTTTCAGCCAACACTGACTTAGGGCTAAAACAAGTTGTTTTTAGTCAGTTTTTAGAGGGAAGCATCTGTTTAGTGACTAAATTTCAGAATGGTTCACATTTATTAAATTAGCATACATTACTTTTGACAACATTCATTAAACTCTTTTTAATGACTCCAGAAATTCTCAACATGATCATTGGTCCACAGTTTTCAATGATTTAGGCAAGTTTGTACAAAAGAAACAATTGTAGCAGAGAAGTTGAAAGTAAAGCTTATTTCAGGGTTTGGGCAAAGCCTCCTTCCTAGATCACAGAACAATCTCTTATTGTTACTTTCTTGCTAACTTGTCCCCCAACTAGTTATAGTGCTTTTTGTGGTGCATATTAATATAAACAGGCTTCCTTCCTGCCTCAGATGGTAAAGAACCCACCTGCAATGAGACAGACCGGGGTTTGTTCCCTGGGTTGGGACGATCCCCTGGAGAAGGAAATGGCGACCCACTCCAGTATTCTTGCCTGGAGAATCCCCACAGACAGAGGAGCCTGGCAGGCACAGTCCTTGGGGTTGCAAAGAGTCAGACATGAGTGAGCGACAGCACAGCACAGCACAGCATTAATGTACACGATGGAATATTACTCAGCCAGAGAGAAAGAAAGAAATTTTGCCATTTGCAACAAAATGGATGGACTAGGTCAGACAAAGAAAGACAAATTCTGTACTGTATGATACCACTTATATGTGGAATCTGAAAACTACAACAAACTAGTGAACAAAAAGAAAGGAAGCAGGCTCACAGATAAAACAAATTAGTGGTTACTCGTTGGGGGAGGGAGGGGAAGAGGAGCAATGTAGGGCTAGGGGGGAAAGTTATTGTAGGATTACATGAAATCATGTGTGTGAGACTTGAAAATTATAAAGCACGCTAGAATTTAATGAATCTTTCATTCAGCAAAAAATAAAAAATTAAAAAATTAAAAGACACATCTCACTCCTTACCGCTTTCCACTATCTAGAACTTCAATGGCTTCCCACGCTCCTTGGTTGGAAATGTAAACCCTTAAGGCTATTAACTCACTCTACATTTCACAATCCAGCCCTTGTTGGTGTCTCCCATCTCCTCTCAGGCTCTGCTCCTCTTACCCTTTCTGAGCTTCCCTCAGATCCCTGAACAGAGTTCACTTTCTCACTTCTGCATCTCAATATGTACAGTTCCCACACACTGAACACTGTCTGGTCTTTATCACCACCTCCTCATCTCTACCCAACAACTATTTATCCTTCAGGAACCAGCTCAAATGTCTCTCTGTTAAAGGTTTTTCCCAAGCCTCCAATTAGACAGAAACCTCCCCTCCCCCAACTAAAGCACAGGCTGACCTTAGAGATATTACAGGTTCTTATCCAGATCATCCCAATAAAAGGAAATTGCAATAAAGTGAATCATGAATTTTTTGGTTTCCCAAGTGCATATAAAAGTTGTGTTTGTACTATAATGCAGTCTATTAAGTATGCAATAGTATTTTGTCTAAAAACATAATGTACCTGCCTTAATGTAAAAATATATTATTGTTAAAAAGGCTACCACCACATGAGCCTTCAGTGAGTTATAACCTTTTTGTAATAGTAATGTCAAAGATCGTTGATCACAGATCACCATAACAAATACATTAATAATGAAAAAGTTTCAAATATCATGAGAATTAATAGAATCTGACACAGAGACAAAAAGTGATTAAATGCCATTGGAAAAATGGACTTGCTTGATGCAAGATTGCCACAAACATTCAGCTTGTCAAAAAAATGCAATATTGGCTAAGCACAATAATGTAAAACACAATAAAATCAGGTCTGCCTGTACAGTTGTAGAGCACCTTGTTCTCATTCTTACACTCATTACAGTTGACTACAATTGCATGTTTAATGTCTGTAAATTCTGAAAGATTGGGAATCGATTCTGTGTTGTTGAACTCTATGCCCTTCATTTCCCAGTGTCTGATATCCAGTAGATAGTTGATGAATCTTTATTGAATAAGAATGAATGAATGCATAAAAGTAACGTATTTCAAGGTTAATTATTAAAGTATAAAAGGTTATTTTGAAGTCTGAGAATTAACACCCAATAATTTAACTATGGCTCTCTCACTTGTTATATTTTACACATTTCCATTGTTTACAGGCAAAATTCTGTCAGTAAGGAATTTTCCCCTTCTCTAAAAAATCTTTTGTTTTCTTGGATATAAGTATGTTTTCTTGTTTGCCATGAAACATTTGTAAGATGGCTGGAGCATACGTACTATGTACATTTCATCATGAAGAAACTGATGTTCAGGCAGTTTAAGGGATTTTTTTCTAAGTCTCAGAAAACCCTGAACTTTTTGGATGGCAACTCTTGTGTTCTTATACCTACAGGATATTTCATTAGACAATGACATTTAATTTTTTTATTCTTGCATGCTAACAAAAAAGAGAAGTGGACTCAGGAGACCAAAATGCTAGTTCCAATCCTGCTATGTGCTTGACCACTTACTGCATCCTGGTAGGCATCTTTTTCATCTATGAAATAGAGAAGTTGGATTCATGATCTTGAAGATGTCTCCTATACTGCTATGAACAGCAGGGAAATAAAAACTCAAAGTAAAATTTTCGAAGAAACTATAGTGTCAATGTCTTGTCAGAGATGCACACAATAATTGTCCATTTATATAAAAATGTCATAAAATCAGACTATAATAAATATTGAAGCTATGTTGGAGAAAATATCAACTAGGGTAAATCACTTTAATGGGTTTCCTCTCGACAAGAAAATTCCCTTTATCTTGCATGGGAAATGAAAGAAAAATAGTATCAAAGGCAGCTTAGAAATTGAAAAATAAATGTATTCATTCCTTCATTCAAAAGAAAAAATATCCATTGAGCATTTTCTATGCACCAGGCTCTGTTACAGGCCCTGAGAGCAGCATGCATGTCATCAGGCTAGAAGATTCAGGGCGGGGGATGGGGAGCAGTCAGTGTCACCATTGTGTGCCCAGCACCAGGAAACCGTACCCCGCTAACATTTGCTAAAAGGAGAGAAGAGGAAGGAAGGGGAAGCATTCCGCTCAGAAGAACCCACACAAGGGCTTCCCTGTTGGCTCAGTGGCAGAGATTGCAGGAGACATGGGTTCAATTCCTTATCCAGGAAGATCCCACGTGCCACGGAGCAACTTGGCCCCTGTGCCACAACTATTGAGCCTCTGCCCTAGAACCCAGGAGCCAAAGCTACTGAGCCCACATGGCGCAGCTACTGAAGCCTATGCTTCTTAGAGCCTGTGCTCTGGAACAGGAGAAGCTCAGGCACCACAACTAGAGAGTAGCTTCTGCCCTCTGCAACTAAAGAAAATCCCGCGCAACAGTGAAGATCCAGCACAGCTGAAAGTAGTAAAAATAAACAAATAAGTAACTACTTAAAAACAAACAAAAGAGAAGAACCCACACAGCACTCTTCCGAACAGATTCCTGGTGCAAAAGAGGCCCCCCACCCCGTTTCTTTTCCACCAATAAGCTATATCCTTGAATGCCTGCTTGCTAGGCAGAGAAAATCTCTATTTCAAGTCACAGTCTGGGATTTACGTGTAGTAAAGATGGCTCTGCTCCCAGGAGCTTTGGGCATATTTAAAAATCTTGTGACTGGAAAAAGAACATTAGGAACAAGCTGATTGAAAAACACTTCGCTTTTCCATATTAAGGTTTCTGTCCTCTTGGCCTGTTCCTCAGTAAACTATGGAGACAAAGACAGTGCTTTGTTCTCTTACATTCATTCTGTGCATTTCTACCTAGGAAGAATTTATTTTTATTTATGAGTTTATGAATTTTATGAATGTATACATGTGAGAATGAACATAGCATAAGGTAAAAATCAGAACAGATGCTAAATGTACTTTCTTTGATTTTGAGGTTTTGCTGGTTCTGATTAGCTAAAAGGAAGATGTAATTTTCACATTCATGTATGTTTCAGATCCTTTAAATTATTGCAATAAACATGTTATAGTAACAAAAACAATAATATAATTTCCCCCAAATTGAATATATAATAGATCACATCACATCTTTTCATTTCAGATCCTTTAAATTCCACACATTATCACTGCCTTCATCCAACAATCATTTGGGCTGGTTTTCCTTGATCTTAAAAACTCAACCTTCACAACTGTTACTTTTTCTCTACCAATATTCCCTCAGTATTAGTAGTAATAGTCTTGAGACTTTTAAACTAGACATTATCAATCCACAAGGAATTGTTTTTTAAGAATTTTACAGGTAGCTTTATCATTAAAAAAGTTTAGGTCACAGTTCTCTGCCTTGCCTTCTCTAATCCAGCATAAAAGAGGTTATATTTTACTAGGAAATTGTTCCAATTTTGTTAATTTGATTTCCTTTATCTTATAATTTCTATGTTTATACAGTATTGAAGAAAAAACTACATGCATTCTTCTTAATAGGAGGTCAATATTATACCTTCAGGACTTCTTCTAAGTTAAAACTTTAATTCCAAGCTAATCTTGAATTATTAGAAATGTTATTAAATATTTCACATAGTTGCTAACAGAGCACATGTGTATTTCAGATCCTTTTAACAGGGGTTGAAATTTCTAATTAGTCCAGATCAGGCACAATTCTTCCTAAAATAAACTACAAAACTGAACTTTGTTCCTGAAAAAAATAATCATGAAACCCGAAAAGTAAATATTAATTCTATATTTCTGTTTTGTCATAACATGAATTTGTAATTTTGATTTAAATGCGCATTTCCTGATCAAGACTGATATTTTCAGTTGTCTCTCCCTTCAACACGTAGAGCAGTGTAAGTTTTCATTGCCTGTTGAAATAGACAAGGTTAAACCTCGTCTAAACCTGTATTAGGTTTGAATACTTTCCTCACTCACAAGGGCAATTCATTCTCACTAGAATGCGTTCTGTGAATTCCTAATCTACATTCTCCAGTGATCTGGCAAATAGATGCCTCAGGGGCAGTACAAACCTTTATTGGTCACTTCCCAAGAGACTTCAAAGAGCAGTAAATTCTCCACAGGAAGTCCGGCTTCCCACCGAGGCAGCCCACCTAGGGATGTCACAGATAGCGACCGACCTCGAAGCATTCTTCCTTCAGTTCTCCGGCACTTTTGGTCTCTCTTTCGGTGACCTGTTATCCTAGGGGTGATGCGTGTTAGGGACACAGAGGTTCAGAGCTGGGAGATGGCAGAGTTCGGTAGCTTCTCATATGAAGTAAACCAGCAGAAATAAATCTCGTGGACTTCCCAGAGAATTCCCAATGGAAAGCGGAATTCTCAGCTCCTTTTACACTCTTTCTGGGGAGGTCCAGTGAGGACACTATCTCTGATCGATATCTACCCAAATAACCCAGAGCATCACAAGTAAAACCCACCAGCTTAGGGCTTAGGTAAACACTCATAGGATAACAGAATCTTTACAGGCTCAACATGACGTTAGCACGGACCTTTAACCCCTGTCCTCTAGAACAAACTCCTAGACTCACACAGTCACTGGTACTTATTTCATCACCTTCAAAGTGATCCAAGAATAGCAATTCCACTTATAAAGTATGCAGATCATTGCAGGTTACATATAAAATTGATTGGGACATGTTTCTAAGCTTCAAATCTCTTTAGATTTCCTAAATGTTATTTTTTCTTTTGATTCCCATTTTTGGATCAATAAAAACATTATTTCTAGTTGTTTTATTCCACATTGACAAATTGAATTTTTATGATAAACACTGATCTTGGTTCCTCTTTCCTTGATTACTTTTCTTAAAAAATTCCTTATGGAAAAGTATAAATACCAGGATGTCTTTAGGTATAATATACAAAGAATGTAATTTTGATCAATGATCTTTAGATCATTTTAATGAGGTTGTAGAAATTAATTTCAGTCAATTTACCTCAAATGTTATCAAATTGATAAAGAATAATTCAATGGATGGGAAAGATTGGAATAAATATAAACAAAATTCTTACAATGGTTTTCTTTAGGTGGTAGTGATGACAATTAATATTTAGGTGATCTTTTCTGTTTACTGTTATCCTACAAATTTTCTGCAATAAACACATGTGCATATAGTCATACCATACACAGAACAAGGAAAGGATTTTTGAAAGTACA